>NC_053028.1:408658215-408834756 GCF_003073215.2 Triticum urartu
GACAGAAAAAAATTCGTTCGGCCCAAAATGTCATGGATGTGTCTTTTTTTAGTGAACACGCACACCCAAAAACCTTGCGAAATGTATAATCAGGAACTTCATTTAGCAAGAGTTCAAGTGGTGTTTTCATCTGACGGAGTTGTGTAGGAAGCATGTAAATGAGGAAACAGGCGGTGGAGAAAGCATCACTCTAAAACCGGAAAGGGACGAAGGCACAAGCAAGCAAGGCGAGGCCAGTCTCAACTATATGGCGATGCTTGCGCTCAGCTACACCATTTTAGTGATGTGTATGAGGATAAGACACACGATGCGTAATTCCAAGCTTATTAAAGAATGCATTGAGGTTATGGTACTCACCCCCCCCCCCAATCGAATTGCACATGAATGATTTTGTGACTGAGCAGATGCTCAACATGTGCTTGGAATTGCAAGAAAAAATTAAACACATCAGACTTGCGCTTGAGAAGATAAAGCCAAGTGAACCAACTATAAGCATCAATAAAACTGACATAGTAATTATGACCACTAACAGAGGTTTGGGCATGGCCCCATACATCCGAAAACACAAGTTCAAGCGGTTTATTGACTACACGACTCGACTCAGAAAAAGGAAGCTGATGACTCTTTCCTTGTTGACAGGCATCACATACTGCATCAACATGTTTATTGGACACAACTGGGAGCTCATGACGATGAAGTACATGGCGAACAATGGGAGTGGCAGGATGACCAAGGCGCGCATGCCAATGTGATGAAAACACACGAACACCACTGAAAGCACAAGGAGCTAGTGGCACACCAAGTGCATAAAGACCATTAGTGCGTAGTCGACCTCTAAGAAGTACGTCCCTCATGTCCCGGTCCTTGACAAAAAAAATGAAAAGGATGAAATTCAGCAAGAACGTTATTGTCAAGAGTAAGTTTAGAAACTGATAGCAAACTACGTGAAACAGAGGGAACTCGAAGGACATTAAGTAGACGCAATTGTCTAAATCGATGAGTGAGAAGTGAAGCCTGGCCAATATGTGAGATGTGCATGCCTTCCCCATTAGCGGTGCGAACTTGATCATGTCCGCGATACGGCTCATGTGTAGAGAGCTTGCCCATCTCACTCGTCAGGTGATTGGTAGCTCCCGTATCCATGTACCACGATGCATCAACAGGATAGGAAGGAGTGTGCCCCTGCTCATGACTCGCCAGGGCAGCCTGCTTCTCATTACCCTTGCCATTGTTCCCAATCCCCAAAAAATCCTGCTTGAAGCAACGATGACAATGGGAAGCAAGGTGGCCATCAAGCCCACATAGCCGGCAGGGGACCTGAGCACCACATGAGGGGCAGCAGGCATGGACTCGGCCGCCCGCGGAGGTGGTGGAGTTCCGCGAGTTGGGCGCGGCCGACGGAGGTTTGCCACCAGTTGGTGGCTTGTAGGGCTTGCCCTTGCCACGCATTGCAGCGTTGGCAGAAGGGAAACTCGATGTAGAGCGGCGAGCCTGAATGCATTGTTCCGTGGCAAAGAGACGCGCGTACAATTCACACGGCTGGATGAGAGTGTCACGACCATTGATATTCTCCACCAAATTATCAGTCGTCACCCAGTCCATTGAGCACATAAAAGGTGAACTCCTCTGGACCAAGAGCCTAGCAGATGGAGGCAAGTGTGTCAGCCATACCCGTCACCTTATTGAAGTAGTCGATGACGGTGAGCACGCGCCTGGGACTGCGAAGCAAAACTAATATGAAGAGTTGCCCACGCGTCCCGAGACGTAGCGGCGAAGATGACCAGCGACAAGACTCCCTCCATGAGGAAGGACTGAATAGCAGAGAGAATGGCTTGATCCTGGGCCACCCAAACATGATGCGCCGGATGATACGGCGAAGGACACAGTAGTGTACCATCAACATAGCCCTCCAAATATCGACCGCGAAGAAGTGGCAGTACTTGAGCACGCCACGACAAGCAGTTATCCGTCCTGAGCTTCACCAGGATCAGGTGCGCAAAGTAAAACGACGTAGTAGGCACAACAGGGTCCGAAGATGGCGGTGGCGCATAAACACTCGGGTGCACGGAAGAAGCCACCAACTCCGTCGATGGACCACCGTAGGACGTCGGGGCCGTCGGGTAGGTGTACGCCAATGGGCAGAGGGGTCGTAGGGCGCTGTCAGCCACGGGTTGGCCGTGGCAGCGCCGGGGTTCGGCGGTGGCGCTGAAGCGGCGTAGGGGGGCGACGCTAGTGGATGGAGGCGGCTGCTGGACACCGTATGAGGTGGCGCTCGGGGCCGGCGGCTGCTGCTGGACGCCAAGGGAGGTGGCGCCGTGGGCCGATGGCGGCATACGGCCACCGGGGTTGGCCGCGGATGGAGCACCGTAGGGCACGGGAGGCCCATAGGCCTGCAGCGGCGGCGGAGCCCAGCCAGGAGGAGGGGACGGGATGATGGCGTCGTAGCATTGCGGCAAGGCGGCGGCATCACCGAATCCTGGAGGAGGCAGCGGTGACCGTGGAGGCGGCGGCCTGGAGGCACCAGCCATGGAGACCAGCGGGCGAGACAGAACAAACGACGGCGGCGGCTAGGGCAAAGGTGATTGGGACGAGGGCGGAAGACATTGATCATAAACCTAAACTGATACCACCTAAAACTTAGGGTTGTGGGAAACTGAACGGCACCCTATTATTATTATTATTTTGCGGGGAACGGCACCCTAATACGGATGTGGCTCTTTATATATATAGGGATATACAATGTGTATAAATACAATATACATTTATATACAGAAGCTCTATGTAAATATACAGTCTAATACCCTTCGATAAAAAAAGGTGTCGTGGCTTTAGTTCAGCTTTAGCTCAAATTTGAACTAAAGCCACGACACTCTTTTTGGAACGGACAGAGTAATATATTAGCTAAAATATTATTCCTTTGGTTTAGAAGAATTTCATAGGAATTTTAAAGGATAGGATTCTTATAGGATTTTTTTCTTTTAGAGCCCTTTGGTTCATAGGAATGGATTCCTATTCTTACATAAGATTGGTTCCTATCCTTCACATTTCATAAGAAAATAAAAAAGAATCTAGACTCAATGAAAAAATTCATTTGGTGTCAATCAAATGACATCTTGTTTCCTATTCTTACTCATAGGATTTGAGATACATGTCATCTCATTTCCTACAAGATTCTTATTCCTATGATAATCCTATCCTATGAACCAAAAGAGTCCACGTATATTACTACAAACGAAAATGGTTCTGTGCTCCTAATAGTTAATTTACCTAACTAGTACTACTATTTTCTTTTGTTCGAGCATACAGTATAATAGTATATGAACAAAGTATGTAACAAACATTTCAGCAAAGCAACGAATGGGATTTTCTTTGCCGAGCTTATGCCATTATCTGTCCACTCTATGGTAATTTTTTGTAAACTCATCCTCTATTTTCTTTCTACAAATGACTACGATCTACGAAACATCCAGATAAGAGTTGCTTCACCAGCCAATCCCACAAGGAAAAGACTACTGAACAACAAGCATACAACACAAACGAACGAAAGAATGGCTGAATTATTATTTAGGTACTAATAAAGGGCCGGAGACCATCGCCATCCATATCTATCTACCATTCAAGACGGCAAGGCCTTCTTCTTCAATGCCTCTATATCCACTGGCCACTGCATTGCATTCCTCTCTCCTCTTCTTCCTCAACCCGATGATGCCTTGGGGCGCAATGCTGCTCCGACGACGATGGTCGCATTGCAGTTGGGGTGGATGAACCAAGTGTTGCTGCAATGCCTATCGTTCACGTTTCTGAGAACTCCCCGAATATATTGAGGCATCCGTCCCAGCGTCCTTCGTCCCTTGCTTCCCAGTACCCACCTTTGTAATGATATGCCCCGTCCTCTGCGTCCTGCTCGAACCATCGAGGCTTCCAACCATTGTCTTGAAGTTTAGTCGACTGTGACGAAAATAGATATAGTGAAACTGCGTGGCAAGTGATTTATACTAGCTAGTACCAACTTTCTCAGACAGACAGCAAGCGAGGGAGGAAGAGATCATACCATTCTTTGCCGCCGTTCCAACCTCAACTTCTCTGTATTTGCCTTCTCATACTCACCGTTCTCTAAATGCCGCTGGTCTGGTCTTAGCCGTGAATCAGTAGGGGGGAGTTTCTCCTTTACCATGGTCAAAAAATTACGTTATTTAGGTCTTCACAGAATATTATGGATTATGGAGTATTTACGCACATAGATTACAACCACGCCAATACCTGAAGCTCTGGGGTCAGCTCATTCAATGTGATCGCAAAAGAAGATAGATTGTAACGAGTTGGGTTGGGAGAAGGCTTGTTCTTTTCCCAAAGTAGGGAGGCACCTTGCAATTGATCGGCGCTCTTGACCTTGGAAGTATCTAAATTTGTATAGTACATACTTTCGTCCCATTTTCCTATTAAAAATGGAGCCTTCTTTCCATCATTGTCCTCCACGAAGCCTTGTACCTTAGGAAATTAAGGTGTATGCAAGGAATGAACAGGGATCCACCAGAAACAGTTACACATTCACAAATTCAAATAGGGGAAAACTGTTTACAATAGCATTCAGGCTAAACAGCATGGCTGTAATGTGTAATACCCCTACTTTAATATGTAAGCACCCCATTACAAGCTGTCGGATCATCATGAGAATGAAATAGTTTCATCGTATCTACACACATTTGGTCAATTAATAATTCTAGCAAAATTGATTCTAGAGTTCAGGGCAGGGGTCTGTAACCTTGCATTGAAAGTTTGGACGGGATATTTACACGACCTATTCCTTAAATAAAGTGATACAGGAACGTGCTTTGCTCATTAAATCCATGAAAACTACGCATTAACTATCCATATGTCTGCATCGTAGTCCAAGTAAATATGCTACACTAGGCCACGTACGGTATGACTAACACAGATTGGTCAGAAACTCAGGAGGTACTGTGCTCAGAGGAATACAAGGTGCTAATCACATCTCTCACGATAAAATATGAGATGACCTGTAAAAATAGGAGGCAAAGAAAAACATACTAGGTGAGGATTGCGGTCAAGCAGCGATGGCTCTTTGAACTTGAGTTTACATGAATACTGCCGATTCCCCTTTATGTGCATAATTCCATGATGGTTGCAGTACAGCTTCCCAAGAATGAGGTTATTAATAGTTGTTGTCACCTGAAAACGCATCAGCATGTGACAGGCAGAATTCAGTTTTGAATATAGTTCCAATCCGTGAGTGTCCCGTCTTATCATGCCACCCACCTTACTCCACTTGAAGATTTCACCGTCATCAAATTCCACTGTCAAAACGCCAACAGGATCAACTTGAATTGACTGCCCCCAGAACTTGGATTTTACATTGCTGTCGCCCCAGAATTTCCAGCCCTTGCCTTCAGAGTGGCAGGCAATCAGCATTGGATGATGACTAACCTATCCATGCAAATGATGAACAGCAACATGCTGCAATTAAAAGCCTCGCAAGCACAGTTTCAGACTATTAAGATACCAATGTTCAGTTCCCAAATTAACAAAAGAGGCTATTAAACAGAAGAAATTGCATGATTTTGGACACAAATATACTCCAACAGCTTTTGACTAAACAGACTAAGTAAAACAGAGTTTTTTGCATAAGTAGAAGAAAGAATACTAACTGACCTTCTCGGCAAAAAAGCGGATCCTTCTATCAGGAAAATTAGCTTCATAAGTCTCTCCTAACAATGGATTGAATGGTTTGCAAGGTCTCGCGACAGATGAAGCATAGCCAGAGATCGCAAAAGCAGCTACTTTCAGGATTCTCATGAGGCTATTCCCCTAAATCAAATGCAATAGATACATGAGTAAAATTTGTAATAACACTTCACAACCTCAGCACATGGAAATTTCAAATCAGAAGAAAACTACTCCCTCTGTAAACTAATATAAGAGTGTTTAGATCACTACTTTAGTGATCTAAACGCTCTTATATTAGTTTACGGAGGGAGTACCAGATAAAAAATACAATATGTACAAAGACAAATATCCACTGATCTGTGTTACTAGATAAACTGCCCCATTCGTAATAAATTTGTGGCAGAACTCAATCAACGTTAACACTATTCCGTAATCAATGTTAACTCCCATGTGGCCACAAACAAGAAAAGCAACTGGTGACTACTGTTACTGCTCCGAAAACACTCATCATAAAACAGTTGAATATCCTAGAAATTCAAGACCATAAACGTATTAGTGATCTTACCACTTTTCCATATTCATAGGCTTGATCCAGAAGGTAGGAATATTCGAAATCTTCAAAGCACTTTTGGAGGGATGAAAGTGGCTCATTGAAGTAAACTGGAAGGCATACTCGTGTCAAATCCTTGCCAACACTATCTTTAATAATGGACCAAAGGCTGATTCCTTTCTCTTTCTCAGTAGGTTCTGGTAGTTTACTCCGTCGTTTGATTTCAGGTAGCATGTTGTTAGAATCTTGAATTTGGATATCCACAGCTTCTTGGCCACCTGGATTATCTATGTTAGTAGCACTGTGTACACCACAATCTGTGGAATCTGACATTGTTGAAGATCTGCTGTTTGATTCTATGAAGTAGTCTGCAGCATCAAAGAATGTAGAGTCCTCTTCACAAGTCAATTCACCACCATCTTGCTTCTCAAATTCATCAGATTCTGTTGTGCTATATTCTGGGCAAAAAACAAATCACTGGATCATTAGAAAAGCTAATGCAAGAGCATGGGATAACTCAGGCATGCTGATTATAGGCGATAGTGTAGTAAACTTGCAACAGCTTCCGGAAAAATAAAACTTGCAGCAGTTTCCATTAAAAATAACTTGCAACAGTTTCTTTACTTTCTTTAGGAAATAAGGCAGCACATCCAAATAATTCAGACAACTAAATGAGAAAGGTTAAAAAAGCATCCAACAGAGACAGTTGAAAGAAGGACGCAAGCACCACATAAGTAGATGCATGCAGCTAACACAGTGCAGTAATTTGATTAGTATGTGTTAAGAAATCATACCACTGAAATTTCCATGCCGGGAACTAGAAAATTCATTTTTTGTCAACGCCCCCTGTATTATATTTCCATCTTTACCTTCCTGCACAAATAGGCGTGTAATACACTATGTAAAATTCCTGCAGGAAAAAAGAGCAGAGTAACCTTTCAAGGAGAGTAACCTTTGCAAAGTTAAGTAAAAGGTTCCATATGAGATTTACTGATAAGCAAAAACATATGACCAATAAGCATATGATGTAGCTCCACTATTTAGGTTCAGGCATTAGCAGTTCCTGCTACCTATCAATTCCATATAAGCATTTTCTCTTAGAATTGCATGGCCTCAAAAGAAACACACGCAGCCATTCTTACCTCGAAATGGTGTCTGCTAGATCCGAACAAGCTTAGATGATCGTCATAGCGTAGCTTCAGTTGCTTTCTGTAGCTTGAAAACTCCGAAAGCATAATCTGTTCGCAGTCCTGTATAAGACTCTCGTTTAAACCATCCTGGTGCATCCGATTTCGAAGCCTTGCAGTGGAAACTGAAACATCACTCTGCACAAAAGTTATTCTTCCACTGAGTGACCTGAGCGAATAAACACTCCTCGCCAAGATCAAGGCCTCGATCCAAGCGACACGGTCATCTTTCGAATCTGTTTTCAAATGAAGTGTCTTTGTGGGAGAAAATATGTAGAATCTCCTGTCGTCGGACTTGCTCTCACGAAATGCGGACACCTAGAGACATGAGAACAAATTAGCACCACCATGTTACTCACAGGGAAACGTTGCACATGGAAATGAAGAGAACCTCCTGATACGAGACGCTACTTGTCAAGGCCAAAGATGGAGCATATACAAAGGCTGGAATCTATCGAACTAATAGATGAGGGCTTCGATGTTTATTCCGTTAACAACCAAGAGGCAGACAAAGTAGAGGACAAAAAGCAGACACAAGAAAAATGACTTGGTATTCCAAGAGAAATCATGTGATTCGGTTCCCTCCCTCTACCTTCAGCTTCAATTAAAGGGTAAAGGAAGGCAAGCAAAGGAGCATCTAACAGTCAACAAGAAAATATTTGGGGATGAGAGGGGGTGAGGGGGATCGAGAAAATAGGAGAACCTAGCAAACGACCTATGCAGCCCTTGAAGGTCCACGAGGTCCCCCTAATTCAATCCAAGTTGCACACAGGTCCCCCGTTTTAGTCCCTCTACCTCTCTATGTGACCACTTAATTTCAACTGTACATCCTTGAATTCCTGGGACCCATGTCCAATTGTATTGAAAAGACCCGGTGCTAGCCAGTACTTCTACTACTGCGGGTGCAGCGGCAGCAGCAGCAGCTAGTAAAAGGGGCTCGTGGAAAAGCAACCTCAGGACCAGTACAAGCCAATAATGCAAAATTCAAAATTGCAACAAGAAATTCCCTGAGCATATACTCCCACCTCTTCCCTCAGATTGTTCGACTTGATGATACAATTAAAGATTAACCATGTCACTATTGGACCACTTCTGCCATGAAAGTAATAAGACAGGGACTAGCGGCTAAAGATCATTGTCTTTGCAGCGGTAGCAACTAGCAAATGACATCATTATCAGAAGCTGCAACACACAAACCTTAGAAATTTGACCAAATCTGTGGAAAGTACAAGGGCTCCATGTCCATAGATGTGCCTGTGGCTGCGTGATAGAGAAAGCTAGCTATGGTCTCTTTTTTTGGGGAGATTACACTTGAGGGGGAGAAAAATAGCAAGGCCTTTTTGTTCACTTGTGGTTAAGCTAGATAGGGCTAAATTTGGACAAGAATTTGCGGGTGGCACTGGACCACGGAAATGGTGACTGGTTAATATAAAATCCAACCTGTTGATAATGAGCAATTGGTATAAAACTTAAAATGTCCATCCAAATCACGAACAAACCACAGATCGGTTAGAAACCTGCGTCGAAACACAAAGACTTTTCAAGCATTTTGATTGATTCCCTGATCACCTCTATTAAGCACCGACGAGAAAAAACATCGGAAATTTCAAAGAGACAGGACATGAGATGAATAGTTTGGTACGACGATGCACCGCCGGCAAAATGACAAGGCATATCACGTCACTTCGATCCAGCGCAATGACGCGCTCTCCCACCAACCATTTCATCATAAACAAGGCGAAAGCGCGTTCACCGATGCAAGAACTGGGAAGGGATTAACTAATAAACCTCGGGGAATCTGAGCATTTGATCCAGGGGCGCAATGCAATGTGCCAAACGAATCACTGGATCGAGGGATCAGCGCAAGAAAGTTCAGAAGAAGAAAAAATCGCATGGAGTAAGAGACGGGGTTGAAACGATCGATCAGAAATGTGGAGGAAATCTGAAGAGGAAATGAAACAGAATCTGCCCCCAGCCCCACCACGAGGCGGGTGCACACGGACGCCACAAGGCGACGAGGAGAGGAGAGAAGGCAACCACCGACCTTGAGGCAGACGACTCCGACGGGCTTCTCCGGGCAGCGCCCCCCGGCGATCCTCGCGGACGCGCCGCCGATCAGCCTGACCTCCCCGTCGTCAGCGATCCGTCCCGCCGCCTCCCCGCCCCCCGCGTCGGCCCGAATCTTGGAGTAGGAGAGCACCCCGTCGCGGAGCGAGAACCAGCGCTCCCGCCACCCGCGGCCGTAGTTGGTCCACTTGTGCAGCACGCCGGCCACCGCTACCGACCCCGGCACCGGCGTAGCGGTGGCCGCGGCGGGCTCCGGTGCCGGCGTGGGCGACGCTTCGGGATGCGGCGGCGCGGAGGAGAGGCAGCAGAGCGCGTGGTGGTGGTGGTGGTGGTGGTGGCTGCTGCTGTGCGTCATCGTCGTCGGCTCGACGACGGCGAGGGGAGAGAGGGGGGGACGGGACGCGACGCGACGCTTAATTTAGGAGCGGTTGGATGCTATTTATGTGTGGGTCACTCTGTCTCGGTGGGTGCTGTGCTCTCCTCTTCCTCTTGCTCTTTCTTAATTACTTATTGAAATACTTAATATAAGATCGTTTAAATAACTAATATAATAATACAAACGATCTTATTTTTTTTTCTTTGTAAAAGGAAAAAGGAGTACTTATTACTCCCTCTGTAAACTAATATAAAAATATTTATAGAATACTAATGTAGTGATTTAAACGTTTTTATATTAGTTTACGAAAAGAGTACTAATTTATCGTTTTTTTTACTATAACTATATTCTATATCCCCTGAAAGGTCTCTTTGATACAAAGAATCCTTCCTAAGTTGTTTGTCGTTTGATTCATAGGATTCAAACTATAGAAAAAAATTAATGGAATCATTTGTACTGAAAAATCTAACATGGGCTCCAATCTCTTAAAAAAGCCTTTCTTTCATGTGATACAATCAAACAAACAAAAATTCCATGGGATTCATTTCATTCTTGTATATTTTTTACTCATGTGTTTTTTTACAATTTAGTGACTCAAAAAGGCATCTACACTGAATAATCACATGGATTATGCCCCTCCCCCCCCCCCCCTTCTATGAGGTGACTAATTAAGTAAAACATGTCACCCTGCAGCGTTGTACAAAACACTCTTGAGCTAAGGAATGCATCTTCATGTTTGTAGTTCTATATTAATCTAAAAAAAGAAAAAAAATTCCATAAGGCATGGCCATGTCATGCTTCTTCTCTTTTCTTCTCTTGCCACATGGGATTTTTGAGGACACACGGAGAGCAAGAGGATATAGTTTGTTCCATATAAAAAGAGCTCACTGGGATTAAGAGAAGCAAGATGTGGCAATAGACCAGTAGTAATACATACATGAACAAGCAAATTTGCGAAAACAAAAATAGTACCGCCAAGTCACAACTATGACAAAAGTACTTTCTTCACCTCTCGCTTCCCATTGTTGGAAGTAATAAGACTTTTTAAGCTTCTTCAACTCACTTCTTGTTAAAAATCCGGCGAAATGAATTATCCAATGTCTCACTGCCCTAAGCAGGAAGTATTGCTTAGTTAAGCCTACATAGGATTACATTCTTATATGAAAGAATAACATCTGATAAGTTGGTTGTCATATGCAAACTAACTAAAAGGGCCAGGAACTGATTTAAGGTGCGTTTCTTCTTGAAAAGTCATGGGATCAAACCTGCTTACTATTATGAATTTTCAAAATGAGACGCACATGAGAGAGAGAGACAGAGAGAGAGAGAGAGAGAGAGAGTAGGGTGGGAAGCAAGAAGGACATAGATCCTGCTTATTGCACTAGATGCAAGGGGGCATGCACAGGATGTCATAGGGATCAGAAGTGCTTCACGTGCCATGACTAGATTTAGCGGGTCTCCATGCACACTTGCTTCAGTTGGGTTTATAAAGCGGACACGATTTTTAGGTCTTCAATTTGACCAGGGAAATATGTATAATGTTTTGTAAAAAACATATCTATTTTAGTTTCATCGTCAAATAAAGTTTCTAACCATATAATTTTTGTGTCATATTATACATGTTTTATTAGTGAAATCGAAGACCTAAAGACCTATGCCCGACTTGTAAACCCAAGTAAAGGAAGTAGTTAAAATGTACCGCTAGGATTATAACACATATTTAGGTAGTCAAATCGATGACCTAGAACTACTCGCACGCCCTATACACCCAAACGAATGAAGTGCAGTGGTAACCATGGTGATGAGTGTACCATGCGAGCCCCGGCAAACTCAAGAGCTTCCACGGTGAATACTAATAAGTTGTTTAAAAATGATAGTACTTAAACATGTCTAATACGTCAATAAAAACACAAATCTTCCTAGTAATTATAGAAACATGCATAAACGGAAATCAAATGTTCATGTTCACTCAAAGTCCGAGCAAACTCGAGAGCTCCCCATCTCAAACCCTTTGGCAATGAACACTAAAATTGTAAGGCGCCATTGTCTAATAGTTCTACCAAATACATAAATGTAGGGCAAATGTCCATGTTCTACATATTAACATTTTGGGGGGAAGCAATCACAACAGGAAAAGTTTTTCTTTTTTACTTTGGCATCCAATCTTTGCACGTGAAGACTAACCAATACCTTTTGTACTCGACCTTGAAATGCATAAATTTTCTAATATGCAAATTGAAATGAAAGGAGAAGAACTATTGTGAAACATCATCATTTTATATAGAGTACCATGACTGTCGAAGCAACAAAACGTACCAATCACTTTCCAAATGGTGGTTTGCTTAGAAAAAAAAATCTTTTCACAAATTTTAATTTGGTCACGGGGTGGCACGTGTGCATGTCTGTGTATGCCTTGCTTTGCCGGCATGGGTGACCAACCAGCTAACCAGTCATTGACAGGATGGAACGAAGAGCGTGTCGCTGTAAATTTTTGCATCCTAAGAGCATGGTTAATACTATAGCTAGTTATTTGCTATATGTTTTTGTCATATCATATATAGTCAATCTTATAGCGAACATATATAGTCGTTAACTGCAAATAGATATCATTTTATTAATATATGATGCACCTCAAAATCTCATAAAGTGTACAGCCGCTTATTAATTTACTATCCACTTCTCTTCTCTCTCTTACAGCTCAACAAAAATATACTACTCCCTCCTATCTATATCAATTGTCGTTGATTTAGTATCGTACTAAATCAGCTACAAGTATGATGGGTTGAAGGGAGTATTTAAATCCTTATAACCCGCTTATATCACCTTAAGGCAAGTATAATGCGGTGACGTAGGCGGGCTGCAAGACTTAAAATAGTATATTTGTGTTGAGTTTTTTTTTGCGGGGATATTTGTGTTGAGTTGGAAGAGAGAGGAAGCGGGCTACTAACTAACAGCCAACTGTAGCACGTGATCATAGACACTTTGTGAGAGAAGAAGGTGGGTCATGTATCAATAAAGTAGTAGTTATTTACATCTAACTATTATACTTGTCGGCTATAAGCTTGATTATAGATAACGTGTCAACATCATATAGCCAGCTGATCGAAGGGTGCATTTAAATCTTTATAGTCCATTTATATCACCTTATTATACTTGCTCTAGTAAATTAAGGAATAGTACACAGTCGGGTAGCTTTACATGGTTGTATTTTCAACACTGAAGCATCAAAGCCATATGATGAACGCTATTTGTAATAAGGCCAAGGAGGCGGAGGACGAACATGAAAGGATTTATTTGTCAAATAATTCCATCCAAGACTGAAATGCGAGTTTCATATAATGTTCAGCTCATGATGCTACTCCCTCCTTCCATCTATATAGGGCCTAATGCGTTTTTCGAGACTAACTTTGACCAAATGTTAGAGCAATGATATATGACATGCAACTTACACAAAGCACATCATCAAATTCATATGTGAAAGGAGATTTCAATGATATAATTTTCACATTATGCATGTCATGTACTGTTAATCTTGTCAATAATCAAAGGCGGTCTTGAAAAACGCATTATGCCCTATATAGACGGAAGGAGGGAGTACATATCATTCTATAATCCCGTTAGTCAAACACTATTTTAAAGTTTGACAAAATCAGTATAAGAATGTATCAAGATGTACAATATCGGATAGATAACATAAATAACATTGTGAAATGCTCCTAAAATACCTTTTTACGTAGAGTAAAAAACTCACACAGAGAGAGGGGAGGTGATGTGATGCTTAGGTGGTGTTTGGTTCTCTAGTCCTAGTCCCTTCCTAGAGGTTATTAAATGACCATGTTGCCTCTAGTATATAGAAAAATAATAATCAAACAACATCATAGGGTGGCGGGCCAATGGGTGCATGAAGGGGCATTGTTAAAAAAGTCCCAAAAAGACTCTCCTTGAGAGTCTTCTTCATTTAGTCTCAAATGTCTAGTTTAGTCCCTAAAAAGTCCCTTCCGTTTGGTAAAAAAGTCTCTAAAAGAGACTTTTTCTAGTCCCTACACAAAAAGTTTCTGAAAACAAACACCCTCTTAGTTTTAAGTTTTAATAGCTGCTCTGAGATCTGGTCACTGTATGAGATGAGTTAATTAATTAGAGGACGGTAGGGAGATTAATTAAGTATACTAGTAGCATGGATCCGGTGAAGCCGGAATTAAGTAGGCTTGGCCCACGTGTCATGAACAGCACACTCTCCAACTCAAAAAGAAAAAAAAATTGCACAGCATACTGGATCCTCCTAGTATGGAGTTGTTGATCGAGTTGAGAGATACCCGTTTGTTTCCAGTTCACGTAATCTACATCTAGACTAGGAGACCCTAGCCTAGACGGAACTTTCCACAGTTCATGGTAATTTCAGTGCTAGTTTTACCTTTTTGAGTTGGTCAGTCGTATGTATACCGATGAGGAGTACGCATGCGTTGGAAGCAAGGATTATGTATGTGGATATGATGTTCCCTCCGCCCGCGTGCAGGAACATGTTCCCTGCTACTGTATCACTATGTACATCACTCGATTACTAGTACTGGAGACTCGAAACTCACGCTTTTCCGGTGAGCATACATAAATACTGGACTGTCCATAAATACTAGTGTGCAGAGACGGAGCTAGGATTTCTCAAAGCTTGGGGCTAAAACTAACTGACTAAAAATAACGTCAAATAGCATGCACACTAACATGTGCTAGAAGTATGCCACAAATTCACATTAAAGATGAAATGTAAATTCCTTATTACCATGAGAGAAAATTTGATAAAACAAATAATTTAACAAAGTGCATTTTACAAACATTGTTTGGTACCAAATTGATGAAGACTTGCTTAATTCTAGGCAATTGTTTCTTCACCAGCAATAGTAGAAAGACCTGAAACTGCAAACATAAAATCGAGTATTTAAAATTAAGACACTGGACATATACTAAAATCAATTGTTCGTATGATATTTTGTAAAAAAAAATACCATTGTCACGAAGTGCACGAGGTAGTAGCCCCTTTTGTTTCCTCATTTTTTGGTAGCACTGTATAATCTTAATATCATCAATGCTTGCAAATACATCACGCTCGATATAGCACGCCAAACGATGATTCATCCATTCATCTTTCATCTTATTCCGCAACTCAGTTTTGACAATGCTCATAGCTGAGAAAGCTCTTCCTACGTTTGCTGTAGTGACAAGCAGAATCAAGGATTTTGAACAATATTTCCTCTTCAATTGTTCGAATCCTCTTCATCTTGGATTTTGAACAATATTTCCTGTTAACAAATAACAATGAAATAAAAGTGATTAAAGTAATACAATTGAATGTCACAAACTCATTGACTTCGGCAAATAGAAAGAAAACTAGGGAAAATTAGATGACAGATACAATAAACTGAAGATTACCTGTCATGTCTTGCTGTCTAGCCGATTCTGAAGATGAAAAGGAAGAGGAGTCGACGAGGCAATGATCCGTGCTCTGAGCGGCGAGCGCCAGCCGCCTGGGCGCAAGTACAGACGCGGGACGCCGATCTGTCCCGTGGGAAACGGCGGCGCTGAGGCGGCGCAGCTGTGAACGGAGACATTTTTTGATCAATTGGGCGAAAGATGAGGCGAAACACTGGACGATTGATTCCTTAGAAATCGAGTAAATTGCAGAAAACCACTAGTTTGAAGGTTAGGTTTGCGAAAAACACTACAATACATTTTTTTGCAGAAAACACCATGTCTACGGTAATCTTTTTGCAAATAACACTGATTGGCGGATTTGACTTGTTTAAGCGTGTTTATGACAGGTGGGTCCATTTTTTGCTTACGTGGCATAACGTTTCGTGCTAGATGGGTTTTATTCTAAATTTACAAACTAGTTCCTAGAATTTACATAGACACCCCTGAATTGAAAAACAAAAACGCAATTAGCCCCCCACATGCGAGCCCGATGTGGATCTCACGACGACTAGGGTGAGCGCCGCTGCACGCGCAAGTCGTCCCCTCGGCTGCTCGCCGGTGTTGCCGATTCTCACCGTCGCTACCAACTGCTGCTCCTCCCCGGCTTCTCTGTGGTGCTGCTGCTCCCCTCACCGCAACCAATCGAGCTGGTTCTCGCCGCTGCCCTGTGAGCTGCTCGCCGCGTCGTGATATTCTGCAGAGGAAGCCGAGGTCGGGAGCAGCACGGGCGCTTGGAGCGGCTGGAGGCTCCGGGCAGGCTCGGGCATTAGGAAGACGTAGGCGTGGCGGCACGACCTCGGCAGTCTCCCGAGTTTCTCTCTCTCCCTCCCTCGAACCAGCAGAGCAGCATGCAGGAGCGCCGCCGCCCATCGCCATGGCCCTGAGCTCCACGAAATTCGTCGCAAGTAACCAGCTCTCGCGTCGGATCCAGCAAGAATCGAGCCGCAACCCCCTCTGCATCTCGGATTCCTGCTCCTCTGTCATGAGCGACGGCCACGTGCACCGGTGGGACCTGGATGAGGTAGGCGACCCCGGCGATGCAGTCGTCCTGGAGTGCGCGCACGGCGTCCTCGGCGCGTGGCGGAAGGGCGCTCCTCAGCCGGGGGCGGGACGGGCGGCGTCCTCTGCTTTCCCCTCGGTGCGGCAACGGCGACAGCGTCCTTGGCGCGTGGTGGAAGGCCGCCCCTCGGCCGGGGGCGGGACGGGCGGCGTCCTCTGCTCGGCTGCGGGTGTGAGTGCGAGGCGTAGTTGGGGGCTGGGCGGCACAGGAAAGAAAGGTTGGGGGTGTTTTTGATTTAAACTCAGCTAACACCGTTTCCAGCAAACCGTCATGCCATGTCAGCGAAAAGCGGGAGCCATCTGTCATAAACATGCTTAAACGAGCCAAATCCACCGATGAGTGTTTTTTGCAAAAAGATTACCATAGGCATGATGTTTTCTGCAAAAAAATGTATTGTAGTATTTTTCACAAACCTAACCTTTAAACTGGTGGTTTTGTGCAATTTACTTTTAGAAATCGCTACTAACCAAACCAACTGTGGTGGTCTCGAGTCGTGGCATAGGACATCTCCATTGGGCTGGGAAGTGGGAACTTACATGGGCTGAACATGGGGCTGTGCTTGCACGCCTGGGGCTGGGCCTTGTATGTATTGTATATAAATATAAAAAAGAAACTAATGAATGTATGCCTACTAGATGGGCCAAGCCTGGGGCTATAGCCCTAGTTGCCCCAGGCCCAATTCCGCCCTTGCTAGTGTGTGCCCGTGTATACCCAACTCTGATTTACTCCTTCCGTTCCGTTTTATTCACACTCCCTCTGTTCACGCATATCAATTCGATGTCCAGGCTCATCTGCACCTGATGAACAGTAATTTTAAAAAAATCCTGAATAATTTTAAAAAATGAATTTTTTTAGGTGGAAGATGTTCCAATGCGTGATGTCCATTCCAAATTCCAACTTGTTCGGACACCTGAGCAGCTCATGGTAAAAAAGATAAAATCGATCAAAACATTGCGTGAACAGTAAACCTTCTTATAGTCACTAAATTACTCTTTTTTGCTGAGAGCTACTGAAATGTCCAAACTCCACGAAATTTTGCTCGGACTTCACGCACATGAACATCTAGCATCACAAAAGAAATTAGATTTTTTTTGAATTTTTTTTACTATTTTAAACAAATTTACTGTTCACCTCTGGCTTTTTCGAGGCTAACTTTGACCACATGTTAGAGCAATAATATATGACATGCAAGTTACAGAAAGCATACCGTCAAATTCAAATCATACGTGAAAATAGTTTCCAATGATATAATTTTCACATTATACATCTCATATACTATTACTTATCAATAGTCCAAAACAGTCTTGAAAAACGTATTAGACCTATATATATGGATGGAGGGAGTTGTTGACACCCAATTTTGACATGGCCAAAAACTTAATTAAGATGACCTCAAATGGAGAAGTGGTCTACATGAAAGGTTTCCGTATTATCGACATGAACATCTTCTAAGTTTGGGCCATCGCTATCCGATTTCATCTCGAGGGACGAAACTATACCCGAAGTACTCAGATTTTGTATTCAGAGTATTATTCGGCCAATTAAGCCTCCAAGATGGCCTCGTATGAAAAATCTTCATGAACAAATTGTCTTCGCCTCGTCGAAACGGTCAATTTTGATATACAAATCGTTCCAATCCGAGTTCATATGCAAAAGTTACAGCCATCCGAATACAACTCTATCACGAGCCAAAACTGGCGCGCCCCACCAGACACCCTGTCTGATAGACACCCTGCGTGATGGGTAACGCGAATAATAGCCTGTTTTGCACGAGTGATTTGTCTCTTAAGATGACTTCCGACCAAAAAACATTCAACATGAAAGTTGTTCGTCTCGTCAAAACGGTCAAGATTGCTTTTGGGCTCGTTTCCATCGAAGATCGTTTACCACCTCAAAAATTACCCGCAAGGTCCAGCCAGCTTAAACCGAACAGTTTTGGAAAGTTCAGACAAAATCAATCCGAATTTGACTAGGGTTTTGGACGTGAATCCAAGCCTTTTCCTTGCACGGGAAGTCCAGCCGCCTCTTATATACCTAAGGGCGACGGCCGATTGAACAACACACAATTGATCAAATTATCTATCACTTTTTATCTTTTATCTTTTCTCCTTAACCCTAATTCTTCTTCTTCCTTGTTCTTCGTTCGTTCTTCTTCATTGCAGAGCGGCGAACCTTGAGGCCCTAGGGGCGATCAGGCCGACCTAGGGCAACCCATAGCCGCCACGCGCCCTGACGGGGTCTCTCCCGGGTGTGTGGGGTTTCGGGTCGACAAAAGCGCCCGCCGGATTGTTTGCGTACCGCGCTTCCGGCCAGGTCTCCTTCGATGTGAGCTGCGGTGCATCACCCTCGGCGTTGGAGGTACACGGTGACGTGTTCGTGTGCGAACAGGAGTATAAGTTTTGCCTTAACTCAAACTTCATCGTGTTTAATTTACCCAACTCTGTGGGCGTACCCCTTCGTTCTCGTATACACGGGTACCAAGCTCTAGGGTTCCTCGTGCCTCCTGTCGGCGCCGCCGGTCTACCTCATATCTTGTGGTCTTAGGACCATGGAGGCGATGGATCCCGTCCCTTGCCAGCAGGAGAGCTCCATTTCTAGATAATGTTTGAAATTTTGTTAGGGTTTGTGTTCTACTTAGAGAGACGAGGCGACGACAGCTCTCTCAAGATGGAATAAGGTTCTCCCCGCCTAGCCCTCGTCCCAAAGGTGCTTCTAGGGTCGTTGGTGGGCATGTGGAGGTTCATCTCCTGTGGAACTCGCAGGATTCCGTCGACGTTTGTCTTTGGTGGGCCCACGTGGATCGGATCTTCATTCGTCTGTGTTTGTATGTCTACAGGCTGGATCCTTCCAATCTACATTTCTTTTCATCATCGGCGGTTTTTGTTTTGATGCGTTAGTCCTATGGGGCCTTGACACGATGACTTCTCGACTGCCTACTACAATAAGGTTCGCCTGCTCTGATGAGGGATGACGGCGGTGTGCCTTCGGCTCGCCCGAGTGCTTGTAGTCGTCTCTAGGTGGTCTACGGAATTGGATGTATTTTTTACTTCTGGTGTTCTTTGTACTACCTTAACACAGTTGATGAATAGGCTAGAAGTTTTTCTCACAAAAAGAACTTCATCATGTTTAATCAACATTATAGGGAAAAAAAATCAACATTCGCAATATAAAATTAATATCATTAGATGCGTCATAGAGTTAACTTTCATATTGTATATCTTTAGTATTGCAGATGTTGACATTTTTAACATAAATTTGGTCAAACTTTTTTATGGGTAATTTGGTCGAACTTTATGAAGTTTGACTTAACACAAATCTTATATGTGAAGTGAAAAGAAACAGGGTAGTAAGTAACATCTTCCTTTGGTACCTCCACCTTCATATCCCATCTAGTACATTCTATTCTACCATACCCATGATGAATGATAATACACCAAAGTTCCACTTCAACCTCATTTTCCAATATATATACCTATACTAAAAAGCATGGGTTTGTCTTTTCGATACGTCTCCAACATATCTATAATTTAACATATCTATAATTTATGAAGTATTCATGCCATCTTTATAATAATTTTATATGGTTTTGGTGCACTTTTGTATGATTTTTATGGAACTAATATATTAGCCTAGCGCCCAGTGTCAGTTGCTGTTTTTTTGCATGTTTTTGGTTTTCTAGAAAATCCACACCAAACGAAGTCCAAATGCCACAAAACTTTAAGGTGGTTTTTGATGGACCAAAAGAGATCCATGAAGTGCTGAAGGTGGACCAGAGGGTGGCCAGGGGAGCCAGGAGCCTGAGGGCGTGCCGCCTGAGCTCGTGGGGCCCTCGGGCAGCCCCCCTGACATGAGACTGACACCAAAAATTCCTATAAATACACACACCCCTAAAAAGAAACCTAGAACTCCCATGCTGCCGCCGAAAGTCTCTGTTTCAAAGCAATTTCATTTTGAAGCCTTTTCCGGTGCCATGTTGGAGGGGGAAATTTGTTGGGTTCTACACTAGGGTGCTTCGACTGCGAATTAAAATTTTCCTACGCACAGATCAACCAGGAACATGCTATGGGAGATGGATTATGGATCGTTACCACTAGACGCGCAATGTCGTGCAGCGGAAGTAGAGTCGGGGCAACGCGCTCCAGAGTCGTCTCCTCCTTGTCCGATCTACCTCAAACAGTCGGTCGTCGGATTCCACGTATTGGTACGCCAGAGCGGCACAGGCGCACCGCCTCTAACGGTATCCGTGCATGTAGGAGGAACACCGTGAGGCGGACTGTTAGGTCTGATCCCACAGTCGGCGACGAGTGGAGGTGGCTGTTCTCAAGACATGAAAAACCTAGTGACAACGTCGAAGCGATCAATCGAATGAGTGTGCCGCACCTCCACTATATATAGGTGTCCGTTGCGGGCTCAATACTTCGGCCTCGCACGGACCCTAAAGCCCGAGTTCGAGTAGGATCATGATACGTCTCCAATGTATCTATAATTTTTGATTGTTCCATGCTATATTATATTCTGTTTTGGACATTATTGGGCTTTATTATACACTTTTATATTATTTTTGGGACTAACCTATTAACTGGAGGCCTAGCCCAGAATTGCTATTTTTTTGCCTATTTTAGGGTTTCGCAGAAAAAGAATATCAAACGGAGTCCAAACGGAATGAAACATTCGGGAACGTGATTTTCGGAACGAACATGATCCAGAGGACTTGGACCCTATGTCAAGCAATCAACGAGGAAGGCACGAGGTAGGGGGCACGCCTACCCCTCCTAGGCGCGCCCTCCACCCTCGTGGTCCCCCTGTTGCTCCACCGACGTACTCCTTCCTCCTATATATACCTACGTACCCCCAAACTACCAGATACGGAGCCAAAACCCTAATTCCACCGCCGTAACTTTCTGTATCCACGAGATCCCATCTTGGGGCCTTTTCCGGAGCTCCGCCGGAGGGGGCATCGATCACGGAGGACTTCTACATCAACACCATAGCCCCTCCGATGAAGTGTGAGTAGTTTACTTCAGACCTACGGGTCCATAGTTATTAGCTAGATGACTTCTTCTCTCTTTTTGGATCTCAATACAAAGTTCTCCCCCTCTCTTGTGGAGATCTATTCGATGTAATCTTCTTTTGTGGTGTGTTTGTTGAGACCGATGAATTGTGGGTTTATGATCAAGTTTATCTATGAACAATATTTGAATTTTCTTTGAATTCTTTTATGTATGATTGGTTATCTTTGCAAATCTCTTCGAATTATCAGTTTGGTTTGGCCTACTAGATTGATCTTTCTTGCAATTGGAGAAGTGCTTAGCTTTGGGTCCAATCTTGCGGTGTCCTTTCCTAGTGACAGTAGGGGCAGCAAGGCACGTATTGTATTGTTGCCATCGAGGATAACGAGATGGGGTTTATATCATATTTCATGAGTTTATCCCTCTACATCATGTCATATTGCTTAAAGCGTTACTCTATTCTCTTGAACTTAATACTCTAGATGCATGCTGGATAGCGGTCGATGTGTGGAGTAATAGTAGTAGATGCAGGCAGGAGTCGGTCTACTTGTCTCAGACGTGATGCCTATATACATGATCATACCTAGATATTCTCATAACTATGCTCAATTCTATCAATTGCTCAACAGTAATTTGTTCACCCACCGTAAATACTTATGCTCTTGAGAGAAGCCACTAGTGAAACCTATGGCCCCTGGGTCTATCTTCCATCATATTAATCTTCCCATAATTAGTTATTTCCTTTGCTATTTATTTTACTTGCATCTTTTATTTCTCTTTATCATAAAAATACGAAAAATATTATCCTATCATATCTATTAGATCTCACTCTCGTAAGTGACCATGTAGGGATTGACAACCCCTTATCGCGTTGGTTGCGAGGATTTATTTGTTTGTGTAGGTGCGAGGGACTCATGCGCGGCCTCCTACTGGATTGATACCTTGGTTCTCAAAAACTGAGAAAAATACTTATGCTACTTTGCTGCATCACCCTTTCCTCTTCAAGGGAAAACCAACGCAGTGCTCAAGAGGTAACAAGAAGGATTTCTGGCGCCGTTGCCGGGGAGGTTCGCGCAAGACAAGTCAAGATTTGACTCCCGACAATGAGTCACTTGTGGCGCCGTTGCAAGTCAAGACATTCCAAGTACCCATCACAAACCCTTATCTCCCGCATTACATTATTTGCCATTTGCCTCTCGTTTTCCTCTCCCCCACTTCACCCTTGCCATTTATTCGCCCCCTCTCTCCATCCTCCATCTCTTTCTCTATTTGTCTGTTTTTGCACGTTTCTTGTTTGCTTGTGTGTTGGATTGCTTGCTTGTCATGATGGCTCAAGATAATACTAAATTGTGTGAC
The DNA here is from genome assembly GCF_003073215.2 of Triticum urartu. NCBI lineage: Eukaryota > Viridiplantae > Streptophyta > Magnoliopsida > Poales > Poaceae > Triticum > Triticum urartu. The sequence continues at coordinate 408,680,969 of NC_053028.1, forward strand.
TTCACCAATACCAACAACAATGATTTCCTTAGCACTCCGATTGCTCCTCTTACCGATACTGAATCTTGTTGAATCTTGTCATGAAAGATCAATTCGCCGGCCTTCCTAGTGAAGATGCCGCTACCCATCTGAATAGCTTCGTTGATTTATGTGATATGCAAAAGAAGAAAGATGTGAATAATGATATTGTTAAATTGAAGCTATTTCCTTTTTCGCTTAGAGATCGTGCTAAAGTTTGGTTTTCGTCTTTGCCTAAAAATAGTATTGATTCGTGGAATAAGTGCAAAGATGCTTTCATATCTAAGTATTTTCCTCCCACTAAGATCATCTCTCTTAGAAATGATATTATGAATTTTAAGCAACTTGATCATGAACATGTTGCACAAGCTTGGGAGAGGATGAAATTATGATACGTAATTGCCCTACACATGGCTTGAATTTGTGGATGATTTTATGCCGGATTGAATTTTGCTTCTAGAAATCTTTTAGATTCGGACGCGGGAGGCACTTTTATGGAAATCACTTTAGGATAAGCTACTAAAGTCCTATATAATATTATGGTTAATTATTCTCAATGGCACACTGAAAGATCTACTAATAAGAAAGTGCATGCGATAGAAGAAATTAATGTTTTGAGTGGAAAGATGGATGAAATTATGAAATTATTTGCTAATAAAAGTTTTTCTTTTGATCCTAATGATATGTCTTTGTCTACTTTTATTGAGAATAATAATGAATCTATGGATGTGAATTTAGTTGGTAGGAATAATTTTGGTAACAACGCGTATAGAGGAAACTTTAATCCTAGGCCGTATCCTAGTAATTCCTATAATAATTATGGTAATTCCTACAACAATTCTTATGGAAATTATAATAAGATGCCCTCTGATTTTGAATCTAATATTAAAGAATTTATTACTTCACAAAATAATTTCAATGCTTTGATTGAAGAAAAGTTGCTTAAGATTGATGAGTTGGCTAGGAACGTTGATAGAATTTCTCTTGATGTTGATTCTTTGAAACTTAGATATATTCCACCTAAGCATGATATCAATGAGTCTCTCGAATCCATGAGAATTTCCATTGATGAGTGCAAAGAAAGAACCGCTAGGATGCGTGCTAAGAAAGATTGCTTTATAAAAGCGTGTTCTTCTAGTTTCCATGATAATAAAGATGAAGATCTAAAAGTTATTGATGTCTCCCCTATTAAATATTTGTTTTGCAATATGAATCTTGATAATGATGGGACTGAATATGATCCACCTTTACCTAGACGGCGTTCCAAAAATTTAGAGTCTTTAGATCTTGATGCTAAAATTGTTAAAAGTGGGATTGAAGAAGTCAAAACTTTAAATATTAATGAACCCACTATTTTGGATTTCAAGGAATTTAATTATTAAAATTTCTCTTTGATAGATTGTATTTCCTTGTTGCAATCCGTGCTAAATTCTCCTCATGCTTATAGTCAAAATAAAGCTTTTACTAAACATATCGTTGATGCTATGATGCAATCTTATGAAGAAAAACTTGAGTTGGAAGTTTCTATCCCTAGAAAACTATATTATGAGTGGGAACCTACTATTAAAATCAAAATTAAAGATCATGAATGCTATGCTTTGTGTGATTTGGGTGCTAGTGTTTCCACGATTCCAAAGACTTTGTGTGATTTGCTAGGTTTCTGTGATTTTGATGATTTCTCTTTAAACTTGCACCTTGTGGATTCCACTATTAAGAAACCTATGGAAAGAATTAATGATGTTCTTATTGTTGCAAATAGGAATTATGTTCCCATAGATTTTATTGTTCTTGACATAGATTGCAATCCTTCATGTCCTATTATTCTTGGCAGACCTTTCCTTAGAACGATTGGTGCAATTATTGATATGAAGGAAGGGAATATTAGATTCCAATTTTCGTTAAGGAAAGGCATGGAACACTTCCCTAGAAATAAAATTAAACTACTTATGAATCTATTATGAGAGCCACTTATGGATTGCCTACCAAAGATGGCAATACCTAGATCTATCCTTGCTTTTATGCCTAGCTAGGGGCGTTAAACGATAGCGCTTGTTGGGAGGCAACCCAATTTTATTTTTATTCCTTGCTTTTTGCTCCTATTTAGTAATAAATAATTTATCTAGCCTCTGTTTTGGTTGTGTTATTTGTGTTTAATTAGTGTTTGTGCCAAGTAGAACCGTTGGGAAGACTTGGGGAAAGTCTTTTTAATCTTGCTGTAAAAAAACAAAAACTTTAGCGCTCACGAGAATTGCTGCCATTTTTATTTGGAAAGTGTTATTTAGTTGATTCTTTTTGAAGATGATTAATAGAATAAATTCCTCACGTCCAGCAATTTATTTTAGAATTTTTGGAGTTCCAGATCTTTCGTTAGCTACAGATTACTATAGACTTTTCTGTTTTTGACAGATTCAGTTTTTTCGTGTGTTGTTTGCTTATTTTGATGAATCTATGGCTAGTAAAATAGTTTATAAACCATAGAGAAGTTGGAATACAGTAGGTTTAACACCAATATAAATAAAGAATGAGTTCATTACAGTACCTTGAAGTGGTCTTTTGTTTTCTTTCGCTAACGGAGCTCACGAGATTTCCTACTTTAAGTTTTGTGTTGTGAAGTTTTCAAGTTTTGGGTAAAAGATTTGATGAATTATGGAACAAGGAGTGGAAAGAGTCCAAGCTTGTGGATGCCCATGGCACCCCAAGATAATCTAAGGACACCTAAAAGCCAAAGCTTGGGGATGCCCCGGAAGGCATCCCCTCTTTCGTCTACTTCCATCGGTAACTTTACTTAGAGCTATATTTTTATTTACCACAAGATATGTGTTTTGCTTGGAGCGTATTGTATTATTTGAGTATTTATTTGTTAGTTTTCCACAATCATACTTGCTGTACACACCTTTTGAGAGAGACACACATGATTCGAAAATTGTTAGAATACTCTATGTGCTTCACTTATATCTTTTGAGTTATATAGTTTTTGCTCTAGTGCTTCACTTATATCTTTTAGAGCACGTCGGTGGATTTGTTTTATAGAAACTATTGTTCTCTCATGCTTCACTTGGATTATTTTGAGAGTCCTACAAAACAACATGGTAATTTGCTTTAATTATGTTAGGCATTCAAAATTAATAAAATTTTCTTGTGAGTGTGTTGAATACTATGAGAAGTTTGATACTTGATAATTGTTTTGAGATATGGAGATGGTAATATTAGAGTCATGCTAGTCGAGTAGTTGTGAATTTGAGAAATACTTGTGTTAAAGTTTGTGATTCCCGTAGCATGCACGTATGGTGAACCGTTATGTGATGAAGTCGGAGCATGATTTATTTATTGATTTTCTTCCTTATGAGTGGCGGTCAGGGACGAGCGATGGTCTTTTCCTACCAATCTATCCCCCTAGGAGCATGCGCGTAATACTTTGCTTTGATAACTTTTAGATTTTTGCAATAAGTATATGAGTTCTTTATGACTAAGGTTGAGTCCATGGATCATACACACTTTTCTTCCTTCCACCATTGCTAGCCTCTCTAATATCACGCACCTTTCGCCGGTATCATCACCCACCATATATCTTCCTCAAAACAGCCACCATACCTACCTATCATGGCATTTCCATAGCCATTCTGAGATATATTGCCATGCAACTTTCCACCGTTCTGTTTACTATGACACGCTCCATCATTGTCATATTGCTTTGCATGATCATGTAGTTGACATTGTATTTGTGGCAAAGCCACCGTTCATAATTCTTTCATACATGTCACTCTTGATTCATTGCATATCCCGGTACACCGCCGGAGGCATTCACATAGAGTCATATTTTGTTCTAAGTATCGAGTTGTAATTGTTGAGTTGTAAGTAAATAAAAGTGTGATGATCATCATTTTTAGAGCATTGTCCCTGTGAGGAAAGGATGATGGAGACTATGATTCCCCCACAAGTCGGGATGAGACTCTGGACAAAAAAAAGAGGCCATAAAAAAGGCCTAAATAAAAAAATATGAGAGAAAAAGAAAGAGGGGACAATGCTACTATCCTTTTACCACACTTGTGCTTCAAAGTAGCACCATGATCTTCATAATAGAGAGTCTCCTATGTTATCACTTTCATATACTAGTGGGAATTTTTCATTATAGAACTTGGCTTGTATATTCCATTGACGGGCTTCCTCAAAATGCCCTAGGTCTTCGTGAGCAAGCGAGTTGGATGCACACTCACTTAGTTCTTTTTGTTGAGCTTTCATATACTTATAGCTCTAGTGCATCCATTGCATGGCAATCCCTACTCACTCACATTGATATCTATTGATGGGCATCTCCATAGCCCGTTGATACGCCTAGTTGAGGTGAGACTATCTTCCCCATTTTTTGTCTCCTCCACAACCACCATTCCATTCCACCTAAAGTGCTATGTCCATGGCTCACGCTCATGTATTGCGTGAAGATTGAAAAAGTTTGAGAACACCAAAAGTATGAAACAATTGCTTGGCTTGTCCTCGGGGTTGTGCATGATTTGAATACTTTGTGTGGTGAAGATAGAGCATATCCGGACTATATGATTTTGTAGGGATAACTTACTTTGGCCATGTTATTTTGAAGAGACATAATTGCTTAGTTAGTATGCTTGAAGTATTATTATTTCTATGTCAATATTGAACTTTTGTCTTGAATCTTTCGGATCTGAATATTCATACCACAATTAAGAAGAATTACATTGAAATTATGCCAAGTAGCATTCCACATCAAAAATTCTGTTTTTATCATTTACCTACTCGAGGACGAGCAGGAATTAAGCTTGGGGATGCTTGATACGTCTCCAACGTATCTATAATTTTTTATTGTTTCATGCTATATTATATTCTGTTATGGACATTATTGGGCTTTATTATACACTTTTATATTATTTTTGGGACTAACCTATTAACCGGAGGCACAGCCCAGAATTGCTGTTTTTTTGCCTATTTTAGGGTTTCACAGAAAAAGAATATCAAACGGAGTCCAAACGGAATGAAACCTTCGGGAACGTGATTTTCGGAACGAACATGATCCAGAGGACTTGGACCCTACGTCAAGCAATCAACGAGGAAGGCACGAGGTAGGGGGCGCGCCTACCCCCCCAGGCGTGCCCTCCACCCTCGTGGGCCCCCTGTTGCTCCACCGACGTACTCCTTCCTCCTATATATACCTACGTACCCCCAAACCACCAGATACGGAGCCAAAAACCTAATTCCACCGCCGTAACTTTCTGTATCCACGAGATCCCATCTTGGGGCCTTTTCCGGAGCTCTGCCGGAGGGGGCATCGATCACGGAGGGCTTCTACATCAACACCACAGTCCCTCTGATGAAGTGTGAGTAGTTTACGTCAGACCTACGGGTCCCTAGTTATTAGCTGGATGGCTTCTTCTCTCTTTTTGGATCTCAATACAAAGTTTTCCCCCTCTCTTGTGGAGATCTATTCGATGTAATCTTCTTTTGCGGTGTGTTTGTTGAGACCGATGAATTGTGGGTTTATGATCAAGTTTATCTATGAACAATATTTGAACCTTCTTTGAATTCTTTTATGTATGATTGGTTATCTTTGCAAGTCTCTTCGAATTATCAGTTTGGTTTGGCCTACTAGATTGATCTTTTTTGCAATGGGAGAAGTGCTTAGCTTTGGGTTTAATCTTGCGGTGTCCTTTCCCAGTGACAGTAGGGGCAGCAAGGCACGTATTGTATTGTTGCCATCGAGGATAACAAGATGGGGTTTATATCATATTGCATGAGTTTATCCCTCTACATCATGTCATCTTGCAACTATATCATATTGCATAAGTATTTATGGTGGGTGAACAAATTACTGTTGAGCAATTGACAGAATTGAGCATAGTTATGAGAATATCTAGGCATGATCATGTATTGTGACGCCCGGATAATCAAGCTACAGTAACCTCTGCTAATGATGCCACGTCACCACTCTTACAGTTGTAAATCTCACGATGATTCAATCCCGTTCGAATTCAAAATTCAAAATCAAGTCAAATGGTAAAGTTTTCAAACATTTAAAATTTAAATGTTCTAGAGGTGGCAAATAATGCTTAGGTAATTATGGTGGAGGATCACATTTTTATAAAATAATTAAAAGCACTAAACTAAATAAAACAGTGGCTTAAACAAATAATTAAATGCATTTTATAAATATTAAAACATTAAACTATTTTATTAGGTATGAGAAATTCATGTGGCAATAGAGTATTTATAAATACTAATTTAGGGGCTAGTGGTATATTTTATAAAACTAAAAGTAAAGTAAAACTAATATGAAAACAGAAACTATAAATAAAATAGGAAAGAAAAAAAAGCAAAGCAAAAGCAAAAAGAAAGAAGGAGACCCCTGATGGGCCGTGGCCCAGCTGGCCATCGGGCCCCCAGGCCGGCCCAGTCACCCTCCTGTATAACCCCCTCCCCACCGAACCCTAGACACCGACACACCCTCTCCCCCTCCCGATCCAATCTAGATCAAGGGGAACCCCCCCCCCCACTCCACCTCGCTCTCTACCCCATCTCCCTCGATCTCTCGATGCCGAAGCCCTTTTGCCGGCACCACCCGTCTTCCGACCCCGTCGCCCTTCTCCCGAGCCGACCGCGACGCCCATCGCCCCCGACGCGCTGGACCCCGCTGTCGTCGGAGCTGCCCTGCCGTCCTCCTCTTCGACTCCTCCGTGCCGGACCTCCCCCTCTACGTTGCCGTCGTCCCCGTCCTCCTCCCCAAAGGCTCCACCGAGCCTCGCCGACCCTCGTCTCTGCAACGCCGGTGAGGCCACGGCCTCCTCTTCCTCTTTGCGCCCGCTCTGCACGTCTCCCCGTCGCCACTCGCACCGGCCTCCCCTGCTCGACGCGCCACCGCGCGCGCCCGGCGCTCGTCGCCGCGGCCACCGCGCGCGTGCGCCCCGTGCATGCCTCGCCATCCCACTCGTCGCGCCCGAACGCCCGCAACCCCGCGCTCTCCGTGCGCTCACCGCAACCGCCGCCCTCACTCCCCTGCTTGGCCGCGCGCACTCGCACGCGCGCCCTCGCCGCGGCCCCCTGTACCGCCCCAGTCATCGCCCCTGGTCACCGCGGCTAACGCCCGCCTCCCCTCTTCCCTGCCCGTGGTGACTGACCAAGGCCGGTCGCCGTTCGGTCCGGCCGCACCTCTCCACGGCCCCGGCGCCCTCCTCCGATGGCCGCCGCTTCACCACGGCACCGCTCCGCCCGTGGCCTCGCCGTGGCCATGGCCACCCGCGCCTGGCGCCTCCACTGGCCTGTGCAGGCGCCCAATCGGGCTACGGGTTGCGCCCGCACCCGACGCCCGTTAGACCGAACCGATAAGGCCTTTGGCCCACTGACAAAGGGGCCCCAGCCCCCCAAAAAAAATAAAAAAAATTAATAATAATAATAATAAATATTAATTAATTAACCAAATTAATTAACTTAATTAATTGAGTTTAATTAATCTTATCAATTAACTAAACTAATTAACCTGCTTAGTTAGTCTTAGACAATGACAGTAGGACCCACATGTCAGTTTGACTAAGTCAACTGACTAGTTGACTGCTGACATCACCCTGACATCATGCTGACGTCATAATTGCAATTTCTAATTAAATTAATTCTGTTAATTCTAAAAATAAATTAAATCTTTAAAAATTAATATAAAATAATCCGTAGCTCGGATGAAAAACTTTGTACATGAAAGTTGCTCAGAACGACGAGACGAACCCGGATATGCAGCCCGTTCGCCCGCCACGCATCCCTAGCATAGCAAACTCGCAACTTTCCCCCTCCGGCTCCTCTGCCCGAAAACGCGAAACACCGGGATACTTTCCCGGATGTTTCCCCCCTTCACCGGTATCACCTCATACCACGTTAGGGCACCCCTAGCACCGATACTTGTCATGCCATGCATCGCTATGCATCTGTTTGCTTAAGTATTTATTGTTTCTTCCCCCCTCTTCTTCCGCTAGACACCGAGACCGACGCCGCTGCTACCCAGTACGACTACGGAGTTGACGACCCCCTCTCTTGCCAGAGCAACCAGGCAAGCCCCCCCTTTGATCACCAGATATCGCCTACTCTTCTCTATACTGCTTGCATTAGAGTAGTGTAGCATGTTACTGCGTTCCGTTATTCCTATCCTGATGCATAGCCTATCCTTGCTACTACTGTTGTTACCATTACCTGCTATCCTACTGCTTAGTATAGGATGCTAGTGTTCCATCAGTGGCCCTACACTCTTGTCCGTCTGCCATGCTATACTACTGGGCTGTGATCACTTCGGGAGGTGACCACGGGCATATACAATATACTTTACACAGTTACCTTACCTGTGATACTGTTCGGAGATGGGGGCTGAAGGGGCAGGTGGCTCCATCCCGGTAGAGGTGGGCCTGGGTTCCCGATGGCCCCCGACTGTTACTTTGAGGCGGAGCGACAGGGCAGGTTGAGACCACCTAGGAGAGAGGTGGGCCTGGCCCTGGTCGGCGTTCGCAGATACTTAACACGTTTAACGAGATCTTGGTATTTGATCTGAGTCTGGCTACTGGCCTATACGCACTAACCATCTACGCGGGGACAGTTATGGGCACTCGACGTCGTGGTATCAGCCGAAGCCTTTGTGACGTCAGCAACGGAGCGGCGCGCGCTGGATTGGACTGGAACGCCTACTAGGCTAGGTCTGCTTCTGGCCGCCCACGCAACGTGCAGGTGTGCTAAGGGCGATGGGCCTAGACCCCTGGGCGCTTAGGTTTAGACCGGCGTGCTGACCTCTCTGTTGGTCTAGGTGGGGCTGCGACGTGTTGATCTTTCGAGGCCGGGCATGACCCAGGAAAGTGTGTCTGGCCAAATGGGATCGAGCGTGTTGGGTTATGTGGTGCACCCCTGCAGGGAAGTTAATCTATTCGAATAGCCGTGATTTTCGGTAACAGGACGACTTGGAGTTGTACCTTGACCTTATGACAACTAGAACCGGATACTTAATAAAACACACCCTTCCAAGTGCCAGATACTACCGGTGATCGCTCTCTCACAGGGCGACGAGGGGAGGATCATCGGTTAGGATTATGCTATGCGATGCTACTTGGAGGACTTCAGTCTACTCTCTTCTACATGCTGCAAGACGGAGGCTGCCAGAAGCGTAGTCTTCGAAAGGACTAGCTATCCCCCCTTATGCCGGCTTTCTGCAGTTCAGTCCACATATAATAGCCTTATTCCAGTTGATACCAATGCATACATATGTAGTATAGCTCCTTGCTTGCGAGTACTTTGGATGAGTACTCACGGTTGCTTTCTCCCTCTTTCCCCCTATCCCTTCTACCTGGTTGTCGCAACCAGATGTTGGAGCCCAGGAGCCAGACGCCACCTTCGACGACGACTCCTACTACACCGGAGGTGCCTACTACTACGTGATGTCCGCTGACGACGACCAGGAATAGTTAGGAGGATCCCAGGTAGGAGGCCTGCGCCTCTTTCGATCTGTATCCCAGTTTGTGCTAGCCTTCTTAAGGCAAACTTGTTTAACTTATGTCTGTACTCAGATATTGTTGCTTCCGCTGACTCGTCTATGATCGAGCTCTTGTATTCGAGCCCTCGAGGCCCCTGGCTTGTAATATGATGCTTGTATGACTTATTTTATTTGTAGAGTTGTGTTGTGATATCTTCCCGTGAGTCCCTGATCTTGATCGTACACGTTTGCGTGTATGATTAGTGTACGATTAAATCGGGGGCGTCACATGTATATAGGCATCACGTCCGAGACAAGTAGACCGACTCCTGCCTGCATCTACTACTATCACTCCACTCATCGACCGCTATCCAGCATGCATCTAGAGTATTAAGTTAAAAATAGAGTAACGCTTTAAGCAAGATGACATGATGTAGAGGGATAAACTCATGCAATATGATGAAAACCACATCTTGTTATCCTCGATGACAACAATACAATACGTGCCTTGCTGCCCCTACTATCACTGGGAAAGGACACCGCAAGATTGAACCCAAAGCTAAGCACTTCTCCCATTGCAAGAAAGATCAATCTAGTAGGCCAAACCAAACTGATAATTCGAAGAGACTTGCAAAGATAACCAATCATACATAAAAGAATTCAGAGAAGATTCAAATATTGTTCATAGATAGACTTGATCTTAAACTCACAATTCATCGGTCTCAACAAACACACCGCAAAAAGAAGATTACATCGAATAGTTCTCCACAAGAGAGGGGGAGAACATTCTATTGATATCCAAAAAAAGAGAAGAAGCCATCTAGCTAATAACTATGGACCCGTAGGTCTGAGGTGAACTACTCACACTTCATCGGAGGGGCTATGGTGTTGATGTAGAAGCCCTCCGTGATCGATGCCCCCTCCGGCGGAGCTCCGGAATAGGCCCCAAGATGGGATCTCGTGGATACAGAAAGTTACGGCGGTGGAATTAGGGTTTTGGCTCCGTATCTGGTAGTTTGGGGGTACGTAGGTATATATAGGAGGAAGGAGTACGTCGGTGGAGAAACAGGGGGCCCACGAGGGTGGAGGGCGCGCCTGGGGGGGGGGGGTAGGTGCGCCCCCTACCTCGTGGCCTCCTGTTACGTGTCTTGACGTAGGGTCCAAGTCTCCTGGGTCTTATTCATTGAGAAAATCATGTTCCCGAAGGTTTCATTCCATTTGGACTCCGTTTGATATTCCTTTTCTTCGAAACCCTAAAACAGGCAAAAAACAGCAATTCTGGGCTGGGCCTCCGGTTAATAGGTTAGTCCCAAAAATAATATAAAAGTGGATAATAAAGCCCAATAATGTCCAAAATAGTAGATAACATTGCATGGAGCAATCAAAAATTAAAGATACGTTGGAGACGTATCAAGCATCCCGAAGCTTAATTCCTGCTCGTCCTCGAGTATGTAAATGATAAAAACAGAATTTTTGATGCGGAGTGCTACTTGGCATAATTTTAATGTAATTCTTCTTAATTGTGGTATGAATAGTCAGATCTGAAAGATTCAAGACAAAAGTTCATGTTGTCATAAAAATAATAATACTTCAAGCATACTAACAAAGCAACTATGTCTTCTCAAAATAACATGGCCAAAGAAAGTTATCCCTACAAAATCATATAGTCTGGCTATGCTCTATCTTCACCACACAAAGTATTTAAATCATGCACAACCCCGATGACAAGCCAAGAAATTGTTTCATGCTTTTGACATTCTCAAAACTTTTTCAATCTTCACGCAATACATGAGCGTGAGCCATGGATATAGCACTATAGGTGGAATAGAATGGTGGTTGTGGAGAAGACAAAAAAGGAGAAGATAGTCTCACCTCAACTAGGCGTATCAACGGGCTATGGAGATGCCCATCAATAGATATCAATGTGAGTGAGTAGGGATTGCCATGCAACGGATGCACTAGAGCTATAAGTATATGAAAGCTCAAAAAGAAACTAAGTGGGTGTGCATCCAACTTGCTTGCTTATGAAGACCTAGGGCATTTTGAGGAAGCCCATCATTGGAATATACAAGCCAAGTTCTATAATGAAAAATTCCCACTAGTATATGAAAGTGACGAAACGAGAGACTCTCTACTATGAATATCATGGTGCTACTTTGAAGCACAAGTGTGGTAAAAGGATAGTAGCATTGCCCCTTCTCTCTTTTTCTCTCATTTTTTTATTTGGGCCTTTCTCTTCTTTTTTTATTATGGCCTCTTTTTTTCGTCTGGAGTCTCATCCCGACTTGTGGGGGAATCATAGTCTCCATCATCCTTTCCTCACTGGGACAATGCTCTAATAATGATGATCATCACACTTTTATTTTCTTACAACTCAACATTTACAGCTCGACACTTAGAACAAAATATGACTCTATATGAATGCCTCCGACGGTGTATCGGGATATGCAATGACTCATGAGTGACATGTATGAAAGAATTATGAACGGTGGCTTTGCCATAAATACTATGTCAACTACATGATCATGCTAAGCAATATGACAATGATGGAGTGTGTCATAATAAACGGAACGGTGGAAAGTTGCATGGCAATATATCTCGGAATGGCTATGGAAATGCCATAATAGGTAGGTATGGTGGCTGTTTTGAGGAAGGTATATGGTGGGTGTATGATACCGGCGAAAAGTGCGCGGTATTAGAGAGGCTAGCAATGGTGGAAGGGTGAGAGTGCGTATAATCCATGGACTCAACATTAGTAATAAAGAACTCATATACTTATTGCAAAAATCTACAGGTTATCAAAGCAAAGTATTATGCGCATGCTCATAGGGTGATAGATTGGTAGGAAAAGACCATCGTTCGTCCCTGACCGCCACTCATAAGGAAGACAATCAATAAATAAATCATGCCCCGGCTTCATCACATAACGGTTCACCATACGTGCATGCTACGAGAATCACAAACTTTAACACAAGTATTCTTCAAATTCACAACTACTCAACTAGCACAACTTTAATATCACCATCTTCATATCTCAAAACAATTATCAAGCATCAAACTTCTCATAGTATTTAACACACTCATAAGAAAGTTTTATTATTAATCTTGTATACCAAGCATATTAGGATTTTAAGCAAATTACTATGCTATTTAAGACTCTCAAAATAATCTAAGTGAAGCATGAGAGATCAATAGTTTCTATAAAACAAATCCACCACCGTGCTCTAAAAGATATAAGTGAAGTACTAGAGCAAAACTATATAACTCAAAAGATATAAGCGAAGCACATAGAGTATTCTAAAAAATTCCAAATCATGTATGGCTCTCTCAAAAGGTGTGTACAAAAAGGATGATTGTGGTAAACTAAAAAATAAAGACTCAAATAATACAATACGCTCCAAGCAAAACACATATCATGTGGTGAATAAAAATATAGCTCCAAGTAAAGTTACCGATAGAAGTAGACGAAAGAGGGGATGCCTTCCGGGGCATCCCCAAGCTTTGGCTTTTAGGTGTCCTTATATTATCTTGGGGGTGCCATGGGCATCCCCAAGCTTAGGCTCTTGCCACTCCTTGTTCCATAATCCATCAAATCTTTACCCAAAACTTGAAAACTTCACAACACAAAACTCAAAGTAGAAAATCTCGTGAGCTCCGTTAGCGAAAGAAAACAAAAGACCACTTCAAGGTACTGTAATGAACTCATTCTTTATTTATATTGGTGTTAAACCTACTGTATTCCAACTTCTCTATGGTTTATAAATGTAACGCCCCGGATATAACTTTCCCTATTTGTACTCCAACTCTTGCCGTTTCCGGCGTTAAGTTATATTAATTTCCTCGGGTTCGGGTTTTTGTCTCCATGTGTTGTTTTTCGTTCTCATGCATCTCCTATCATGTCATCATGTGCATTGCATTTTCATACGTGTTCATCTCATGCATTCGAGCATTTTCCCCGTTGTCCGTTTTGCATTCCGGCGCTTCGTTCTCCTCCAGTGGTCATTTCTAGCTTTCTTTCGTGTGTGGGGTTTAAACATTTCCGGATTGGACCGAGACTTGTCATGCGGCCTTGGTTTACTACCGGTAGACCGCCTGTCAAGTTTCGTATCATTTGGACTTCGTTTGATACTCCAACGGTTAACCGAGGGACCGAAAAGGCCTCGTGTGTGTTGCAGCCCAACACCCCTCCAATTTGGGCCAAAACCCACCAAACTCTGCTCCATGTCCTAGAGCGTTCGATCATGATCGCGTGGCCGAAAACCGCACCTCATTTGGACTCTCCTAGCTCCCCCTATGTCTATATATACACCCCCCTCCAAAATTCGCGGTTCATTCTCCCCCTAACCCTAAAATCTCAGATCCGACGCCGCCGGACACGTCCGCCGCTCGCCTCAGCCTACCACCGCCCGCCACGTGGCAGCGCCACCTCCCACCGCCGCCGGCCCGTGAGGGCCCAAGGCCGGCCCTCTCCTCCCACGCCCGGGCCGCCGCCTCCTTCCTCCCGTGCCGCCCGCGCCCGAGGACGACCTCGCTGCGCCGCCCTTCTTCCACGTCGCCGACGCCCCGCCGCCGCACTCGGCCATCGCCGCCCTGGGCCGCGCACCTCGCCGGCGCCCGCACGCCCGCGCCGCCCGAGGTCCCGCCGGCCGCCGCCGCTTCCTCCACGCCGGCCAAGTCCCCGGCCACCCCGGCCTCTCCTCCCCCTGGTGCGCTCCCTCCTTCTCCGGCCACCACCGCCATCGCCGGCCGACGAACCTCGAACGGCGCGCTTGGTGAACAGTAATTTTAGATCTGAGATCTGGAATTTTGAGGGTTGACTTTCTCCTCCGAACCCTAATTTTTATGCAATCTTTGACCAGTGATATCTCCGCATCCGTAGCTCCGATTTGGACATATAGTATATCAAAATGTTCGTCTCGACGAGTACATCATTTCATTCCATTGCATCATTTTCATTTGAGCTCATCTTGATGCCCGAAATGCTATTAGAAGGAGGCTTCGTGAGTTAGTTGTCAGATCTGCTAGTTCATCTTAGACTTTTGTCATTTTTGCCATGATTGTTGTGTGCATGCTATGCCTATGAGTCCTTCATATGTTTTGTTAAGAATTTTGTTATCTTTCCAGAGGTGCAACCCATGCATTTTTAGGATGTGTGTGGTGACTTGTGCAAGCTTGCAAAGTGAGGCACCCGGTAAATCTGTTTTCAGGGACTTTGTAGTTTTCACTAAGTCTGGGATTATTTAGTTCATGATGCCATATGTTCAGCTTGTTTCCTAGTGATCCGTGCCTCTTTTGAGGATGATCAGTAAAGGAGTTTTGTTAATCATGTTATGCTCTATCCATCCATGTCTTTACTTGCAATTATGGAGCAACCTAGCTTGAGTCAATCGAGCTCTACTTTTGCTTTGTGGTGAATCTGGGCAGATCGTCAACTCGTTTGCGATTTTGCCGATGCTATTGTAGTTGATCCGTGCATGCTATGCCATTGTTCTTGCCATGTCTAGCTAGAATTTTGTGCCTTCTTAATGGATGTATGCTTTTCTTGCCATGACTTGCAACGCAGTGAGTGCATCGAGCTCGTTTACATGCCTTCGTGAGTTACATTTCAGCATGTCTCAGTTTTCACTAAGTCTGAAAACTGATTGTGTTTTAGCTATGTTCGTGTGCCCGTTAGTATATTTCGTGAACCCTTTTGGCCCCAGGTCACTTTGGGTATTTTGTTAAACTTGTTGAGTAGCTCCATGCCATGTTCTTCTTTGTCATAATCAGGTCATGTATCATGTTGTTTTGCTGCTCCGAAGAGGGCTTCGTGATCTGAAATTTCAGACAAGTGTTAATTTCACTAAGTCTGAAATCTGTTTTGCTTTTGCGTTTTTGACATGCTTGTTTGAACCTCATAATGGATGAATTGGCTGTAGCTCCGTGCTAGACTTTTGTTAAGCATGTTGTGTACATCCCTGCCATGCATTTTGTTGTCATGTTTGGGTGCTGTAGCATGTTCATCTCATTGCATTTAGATGCCTACTTGCTGTAAATCGCAGACCGGTGTCATTCTTAAAATGCTTGCCATTTCCAAACCGTAACTCCGATTCCGGCGTTCTTTATATCGTTTTGAAGCGATTTCATCTCATATTTCCAGTGGCACCCTTGGAATTCCAAGTTGAGGCCAGGTTCATGCATTTCCTGTCATATCTTGCATTTTGCATCCCGCATCGCATCCCGCATAGCATATCATCTTTGCATCGTGTTGATTGAGTTTGCACGTGGTTGATTGTATCCTTGCTGCTTGTTTGTCTTGTTTGGGTAGAGCCGGGAGACGAGTTCGCTAACGAGGAGCCCTGTTGAGTTTGCTCTTGAGGATCCAGTCAACTCTGACAACTGTGCAGGCAAGATGATCATACCCTCGAAATCACTACTATCTTTGCTATGCTAGTTTGCTCGCTCTTTTGCTATGCCATTGCTACGATGCCTACCACTTGCTTGCAAGCCTCCCAAATTGCCATGTCAAACCTCTAACCCACCATTGTCCTAGCAAACCGTTGATTGGCTATGTTACCGCTTTGCTCAGCCCCTCTTATAGCGTTGCTAGTTGCAGGTTAAGATCGGAGGCCGTTCCTTGTTGGAACATCTTTGATTTACTTGTTGGGATATCATTATATTACCTTGCTATCTTTATGCATCTATATACTTGGTAAAGGGTGGAAGGATCGGCCCCTCGCCTAGTGTTTTGTTCCACTCTTGCCGCCCTAGTTTCCGTCATATCGGTGTTATGTTCCCGGATTTTTGCGTTCCTTACGCGGTTGGGTTATAATGGGAACCCCTTGATAGTTCGCCTTGATTAAAGCTTTTCCAGCAATGCCCAACATTGGTTTTACCATTCGCCACCTAGCCTCTTTTTCCCTTGGGTTACCGGAGCCCAAGGGTCATCTTATTTTAGCCCCCCCCCCCACCGGGCCAGTGCTCCCTCTGAGTGTTGGTCCGAACTGACCTGCCTGCGGGGCCACCTCGGGGAAACTTGAGGGTTGGTTTTACTCGTAGATAGTCTCATCTGAGTGTGCCCTGAGAACGAGATATGTACAGCTCCTATCGGGATTTGTCGGCACATTCGGGCGGTGTTGCTGGTCTTGTTTTAACCTGTCGAAGTGTCTTGAGTTACCGAGATACCGAGTCTGATCGGAACGTCTTAGGAGGAGGTCTATTCCTTCGTTGACCGTGAGAGCTTGTCATGGGCTAAGTTGGGACTCCCCTGCAGGGATTGAACTTTCGAAAGCCATGCCCGCGGTTATGGGCAGATGGGAATTTGTTAATGTCTGGTTGTAGATAACTTGACCCTTAATTAATTAAAATGAATCAACTGAGTGTGTTACCGTGATGGCCTCTTCTCGGCGGAGTCCGGGAAGTGGACACGGTGTTGGAGTAATGTTTGCGCAGGTTGCTCTCTTGTTTCTCGCTCGCGCTTTGCCTCCTCTTCTCGCTCTCCTTTGCGAATAAGTTAGCCACCATATATGCTAGTCGCTTGCTGCAGCTCCACGTATATTTGCCTTTCCTTTCCTATAAGCTTAAATAGTCTTGATCGCGAGGGTGCGAGATTGCTGAGTCCCTGTGGCTCACAGATTACTATTACACCAGATGCAGGGCCCGATGATTCCGCTCCAGGAGATGCGTATGAGCTCAAGTGGGAGTTCGACGAAGACTCTCAACGATACTACGTTTCCTTTCCCGAGGATCAGTAGTGGTGCCCAGTTGGGGGTGATTGGGACCGTTGTCGCATGTTGGGTTTTCTTCTATTTTGGCGCCGTAGTCGGGCCATGAGTGTTTTTGGATGATGTAATGTTATTTATGTACTTTGATGTGACGTGGCGAGTGTAAGCCAACTATGTTCTCTCCTTTATTATTCATATTACATGGGATGTTGTGAAGATTGCCTAACTTGCGACATATGCCTTCAATGCGATTATGTCTCTAAGTCATGCCTCGACACGTGGGAGCTATAGTCGCATCGAGGGTGTTACAATAAACTATTTTACTAGCCATAGATTCATCAAAATAAGTAAACAACATACGAAAAACAGAATCTGTCAAAAACAGAACAGTCTGTAGTAATCTGTAGCTAGCGTGAGATCTGGAACCCCAAAAATTCTAAAATAAATTGCTGGACGTGAGGAATTTATCTATTAATCGTCTTCAAAAATAATTAACTAAATAGAACTTTCCAAATAAAAATGATAGCAGTTCTCGTGAGCGCTAAAGTTTCTGTTTTTTTACAGCAAGTGTAACAAGACTTTCCCCAAGTCTTCCCAACGGTTCTACTTGGAACAAACACTAATTAAACACAAAAAAACACAACCAAAACAGAGGCTAGATAAATTATTTATTACTAAACAGGAGCAAAAATCAAGGAATAAAAATAAAATTGGGTTGCCTCCCAACAAGCGCTATCGTTTAACGCCCCTAGCTAGGCATAAAAGCAAGGATAGATCTAGGTATTGCCATCTTTGGTAGACAATCCATAAGTGGATCTCATAATAGATTCATAAGTAGTTTAATTTTATTTCTAGGGAAGTGTTCCATGCCTTTCCTTAACGAAAATTGGAATATAATATTCCCTTCCTTCATATCAATAATTGCACCAATCGTTCTAAGGAAAGGTCTACCAAGAATAATAGGACATGAAGGATTGCAATCTATGTCAAGAACAATAAAATCTATGGGCACATAATTCCTATTTTCAACAAGAAGAATATCATTAATTCTTCCCATAGGTTTCTTAATAGTGGAATCCGCAAGGTGCAAGTTTAAAGAGCAATCATCAAAATCACGGAAACCTAGCAAATCACACAAAGTCTTTGGAATCGTGGAAACACTAGCACCCAAATCACATAAAGCATAGAATTCATGATCTTTAATTTTAATTTTAATAGTTGGTTCCCACTCATCATAAAGTTTTCTAGGTATAGAAACTTCCAATTCAAGTTTTTCTTGATAAGATTGCATCAAGGCATCAACGATATGTTTAGTAAACACTTTATTTTGACTATAAGCGTGAGGAGAATTTAGCACGGATTGTAACAAGGAAATACAATCAATCAAAGAGAAATTTTCATAGTTAAATTCCTTGAAATCCGTAATAGTGGGTTTAGCAACATCTAGGGTTTTAATTTCTTCCATACCACTTTTATCAATTTTAGCATCAAGATCAAAAAATTCCGAATTCTTGGAACGCCTTCTAGGTAAAGGTGGATCATATCCAGTCCCACAACTATCAAGATTCATATTGCAATACAAAGATTTAATAGGGGACACATCAATAACTTTTAGATCTTCATCTTTATTTTCATAGGAACTAGAAGAACACGCTCTTATAAAGGCATCTTTCTTAGCACGCATCCTAGCGGTTCTTTCTTTGCACTCATCAATGGAAATTCTCATGGCTTTGAGAGACTCATTGATATCATGCTTAGGAGGAATACATCTAAGTTTCAAAGAATCAACATCAAGAGAAATTCTATCAATGTTCCTAGCCAACTCATCAATCTTAAGCAATTTTTCTTCAATCAAAGCATTATAATTCTTTTGCGGAGTAATAAATTCTTTAATATTAGATTCAAAATCAGATGGCATGTTATTATAATTTCCATAAGAATTGTTGTAGGAATTACCATAATTATTAGAGGGATCACTAGGATAAGGCCTAGGATTGAAATTTCCTCTATACGCATTGTTACCAAAATTGTTCCTACCAACAAAATTCACATCCATAGATTCATTATTATTCTCAATCAAAGTAGACAAGGGCATATCATTAGGTTCAGAAGAAACACTCTTACTAGCAAATAATTTCATAAGTTCATCCATCTTTCTAGTCAAAACATTAATTTCTTCTATCGCATGCACCTTTTTATTAGTAGATCTTTCAGTATGCCATTGAGAATAATTAACCATAATATTATCTAGGAGTTTAGTAGCTTATCCTAAGGTGATTTCCATAAAAGTGCCTCCCGCGGCCGAATCTAAAAGATTTCTAGAAGCAAAATTCAATCCGACATTAAAATTTTGTATAATCATCCAAAAATTTAAATCATGAGTAGGGCAATTACATATCATTAGTTTCATTCTCTACCAAGCTTGTGCAACATGTTCATGATCAAGTTGGTTAAAATTAATAATATCGTTTCTAAGAGAGATGATCTTAGCGGGAGGAAAAATACTTAGAGATAAACGCATCTTTGCATTTGTTCCATGAATCAATACTATTTTTAGACAAAGACGAAAACCAAGCTTTAGCACGATTTCTAAGCGAAAAAGGAAATAGCTTCAACTTAACAATATCATTATCCACATCTTTCTTCTTTTGCATATCACACAAATCAACGAATCTATTTAGATGGGTAGCGGCATCTTCACTAGGAAGGCCGGAAAATGGATCTTTCTTGACAAGATTCAGCAAAGCAGTATTAATTTCACAAGATTCAGCATCGGTAAGAGGAGCAATCGGAGTGCTAATAAAATCATTGTTGTTGGTATTGGTGAAGTCGCACAATTTAGTGTTATCTTGAGCCATCGTGACAAGCAAGCAAACTAACACACAAGCAAGCAAAAAGCAAGAGGGCAAAAAGAGGCAAATAGAGAAAGAGAGGGAGGATAGAGAGAGAGGGTGAATAAAACGGCAAGGCTGAAGTGGGGGAGAGGAAAACGAGAGGCAAGTGGCAAATAATGTAATGCGGGAGATAAGGGTATGTTATGGGTACTTGGTATGTTGACTTTTGCGTAGACCTCCCCGGCAACGGCGCCAGAAATCCTTCTTGCTACCTCTTGAGCACTGCGTTGGTTTTCCCCGAAGAGGAAGGGATGATGCAGCAAAGTAGCGTAAGTATTTCCCTCAGTTTTGAGAACCAAGGTATCAATCCAGTAGGAGGCTACGCGTGAGTCCCTCGCACCTGCACAAAACAAATAAATCCTCGCAACCAACGCGATAAGGGGTTGTCAATCCCTACACGGCCACTTACGAGAGTGAGATCTGATAGATATGATAAGATAATATTTTTGGTATTTTTGTGATAAAGATGCAAAGTAAAGTAAAAGCAAAGTAAAAAGCAAAGGAAATAACTAAGTAGTAGGAGATTAATATGATGAAGATAGACCCGGGGGCCATAGGTTTCACTAGTGGCTTCTCTCGGGAGCATAAGTATTCTAAGGTGGGTGAACAAATTACTGTTGAGAAATTGACAGAATTGAGCATAGTTATGAGAATATCTAGGCATGATCATGTATATAGGCATCACGTCCGAGACAAGTAGACCGACTCCTGCCTGCATCTACTACTATTACTCCACTCATCGACCGCTATCCAGCATGCATCTAGAGTATTAAGTTAAAAACAGAGTAACGCCATAAGCAAGATGACATGATGTAGAGGGCTAAATTCATGCAATATGAAGAAAACCCCATCTTGTTATCCTCGATGGCAACAATACAATACGTGCCTTGCTGCCCCTACTGTCACTGGGAAAGGGCACCGCAAGATTGAACCCAAAGCTAAGCACTTCTCCCATTGCAAGAAAGATCAATCTAGTAGGCCAAACCAAACTGATAATTCGAAGAGACTTGCAAAGATAACCAATCATACATAAAAGAATTCAAAGAAGATGCAAATATTGTTCATAGATAGACCTGATCATAAATCCACAATTCATCGGTCTCAACAAACACACCGCAAAAAGAAGATTACATCGAATAGTTATCCACAAGAGAGGGGGAGAACATTGTATTGAGATCCAAAAAGAGAGAAGAAGCCATCTAGCTAATAACTATGGACCCATAGGTCTGAGGTGAACTACTCACACTTCATCGGAGGGGCTATGGTGTTGATGTAGAAGCCCTCCGTGATTGATGCCCCCTCCGGCGGCGCTCCGGAACAGGCCCCAAGATGGGATCTCATGGATACAGAAAGTTACGGCAGTGGAATTAGGGTTTTTGCTCCGTATCTGATCGTTTGGGGGTACATAGGTATATATAGGAGGAAGGAGTACGTCGGTGGAGAAACAGGGGGCCCACGAGGGTGGAGGGCGCGCCTGGGGGGGGGGGGTAGGTGCGCCCCCTACCTCGTGGCCTCCTGTTACGTGTCTTGACGTAGGGTCCAAGTCTCCTGGGTCTTGTTCGTTGAGAAAATCACGTTCCTAAAGGTTTCATTCCGTTTGATATTTCTTTTCTTCGAAACCCTAAAACAGGCAAAAAACAACAATTCTAGGCTGGGCCTCCGGTTAATAGGTTAGTCCCAAAAATAATATAAAAGTGGATAATAATGCCCAATAATGTCCAAAACCGTAGGTAATATAGCATGGACCAATAAAAAATTATAGATACGTTGGAGACGTATCAATGCCGACCACAAACCGGATTATCTCATAATCCTTGTCGCATGGCCATGCTTATCTTGGTCGAATCACACGAGGGGCCCAGAGTATATCTCTCCCGAGAAAAGGGGTAAATCTCATCTTGCTCGACCATGTCTCGTAGCGTGGGTCTTGACAAACCTGGAACCTACCTTTGTCGGGTCTGTCCGACTCGGACCTTATCTCGACTCGGATCCAACTATGTCGAATTCAACCAGATCCTCCCGAGCCCATATTATCCGGCTAGCATCCAATGCTCCATGGCTAGTGAGACCGATCCATCCACTGTGTCACATGCTAGTCTAGTCGGCTGGGCATCCACAAAACCCTTTCGACTAGGGACCTTTTTAGGACAGTCATCATACAATGCATAGTCACACAAACAAGTCACATACTTGTTGATACACATCATTGATAATGTCCAAGGACTATCTTTATTCATAAACACATAGGAAATATCATCATACATGATTGCCTCTAGGGCATATATCTAATAAAATCATCACCGAAGGTCATCTTCATCATCCCGGCGGTCTTCATGGTGAGGAGGGAGTAGTTCACCCTCGGGGCTGAGGGTATGTACCAGTAGCCATGTGTTTGATATCTCTCTCTCTCTCTCCCTCGCGCGCGCGCGCGTTCTTGATCCTGGATGATCTTGATGTAACCATGGGCTTTGTTAATATAGTCGGATCATATGGTGTTTTTCCCTCTCTATCTTGTTGTGATGAATTGAGTCTTGCTCTCTGAGGTTTCCTTATGTGAATTGAATATTGGATTTGATGTCACTTGATGTATGTCTTGCATGTGGATATCCATGGTGACAATGGGGTATTCTGTTGAGTCACTTGATGTATATTTTGCTAATCAACTTGTGGATTCCCGTGATGACATTGACGTTATCTAGACATAGGGGTTGATACACATTTTTGTCTTACGTTCTCTGATAGAAACTTTGGAGTGATTCTTTGTCGCACGTTGAGGGATTATTATATGATTCAGTTATGTTAGCATTGTTGAGAGATTGCACTAATGAAAGTATGAACCCTAGGCCTTATTTCCAAGCATAGCAATACCATTTGCTCACTTTTACTACATGCTACCTTGCTGTTTTTATTATTTCAAAATACAAAAACCTATATATATATATACTATCCATAATACACTTGTATCACTATCTCTTCATCGAACTAGTGCACCTATACAATTTAGCATTGTATTGGGTGTGTCGGGGACACAAGAGAATTCTTGTATTTGATTGCAGGGTTGCTTGAGAAAGACCATCTTCATCCTACGTCTCCCATGGATTGATAAACCTTAGGCCATCCACTTGAGGGAAATTTGTTGCTGTCCTACAAAAGTCTATGCTTGGAGGCCCAACCGAATCTACAAGAATAAAAGTTGCGTAGTAGACATCACTTTTCACTCCCGCCACTTTGACCTAAGCAACCGGCGGTGGCGATTGATCTACACTAATTTCTAGCTAGTCTAAGGGATTCTTTCCCTTCATTTGTTGCTATGGTGACGGGGATGGCTAAGAATAAATTTTGCGGTTTGTCTCTGTTCGGCGATGATGACATGATGGTATCATTAGCGATGTGGAATAAGGTCTCCCCACCTCACCCTTGAACCGATGATACTTCTACATGTGGTGTCATGAGGCATGTGGAAGATGGTGTGTCCCTCATCTGGTTCTTTGGGCCTGGCTTTTTTCCTAAGATTTGTATCGTTTATGCGAAATGAACAAAGTGGTTGCGCTTCCGACTACAGGTTCGACTCACGAGAAGGTTTGCCCACCTCGGCCTCGGCGACCGGAACTAGGGCGTTATACATGCCCATGATAACCCACAAGTATAGGGGATAGCAATAGTTTTCGAGGGTAGAGTGTTCAACCCAAATTTATATATTCGACACAAGGGGAGCCAAAGAATATTTGAAGGTATTAGCAGCTGAGTTGTCAATTCAACCACACCTAGAGATTAATTATCTGCAGCAGCATGATTAGTAGCAAAGTAATATGATAGTTTTGATAATAGTGACAACAGTAATTGATGTCACTTGAAGCTACACCGATATTTCCCCAAAGAGGAAGGGATGATGCAGCACAGCGGCGGTAGGTATTTCCCTCAGATATGAAACCAAGGTTATCGAACTAGTAGGAGAACCAAGAAACACAACGTAAACAGCAACTGCACACAAATAAAAACTTCTCGCAACCCGACGTGTTAAAGGGGTTGTCAATCCCTTCCGGGGTATGGCGCCTCAAGATAGGCAAGCAAACGTGAGGTAAATTTGTAGTAAATTGATAGATCAAACGGCAAATAAATAAATATGAATAAATTCCAGCAAAGTATTTTTGGGTTTTTTGTTTAGTAGATCTAAAAATAAAAGCAAAGGCAAATAGATTGCAAAGGAAAATAATATGAGAAAGAGACCCGGGGGGCGTAGGTTTCACTAGTGGCTTCTCTCGAGAAAAATAGCAAACAGTGGGTGAACAAATTACTGTTGGTCAATTGATAGAACTTCAAATAATCATGATGATATCCAAGCAATGATCATTACATAGGCATCACGTCCAAGATTAGTAGACCGACTCCTGCCTGCATCTACTACTATTACTCCACACATCGACCGCTATCCAGCATGCATCTAGTGTATTAAGTTCATGGAGAAACGGAGTAATGCAATAAGAACGATGACATGGTGTAGACAAGATCTATCTATGTAGGGATAGACCCCATCGTTTTTGAAGGAAATATGCCCTAGAGGCAATAATAAAGTTATTATTTATTTCCTTATATCATGATAAATGTTTATTATTCATGTTAGAATTGTATTAACCGGAAACATAATACATGTGTGAATACATAGACAAACAGAGTGTCACTAGTATGCCTCTACTTGACTAGCTCGTTAATCAAATATGGTTATGTTTCCTAACCATGGACAAAGAGTTGTCATTTGATTAACGGGATCACATCATTAGTTGAATGATCTGATTGACATGACCCATTCCATTAGCTTAGCACCCGATCGTTTAGTATGTTGCTATTGCTTTCTTCATGACTTATACATGTTCCTATGACTATGATATTATGCAACCCCCGTTTGCCAGAGGAACACTTTGTGTGCTACCAAACGTCACAACGTAACTGGGTGATTATAAAGGAGCTCTACAGGTGTCTCCAAAGGTACATGTTGGGTTGGCGTATTTCGAGATTAGGATTTGTCACTCCGATTGTCGGAGAGGTATCTCTGGGCCCTCTCGGTAATGCACATCACTTAAGCCTTGCAAGCGTTGCAACTAATGTGTTAGTTGCGGGATGATGTATTACGGTACGAGTAAAGAGACTTGCCGGTAACGAGATTGAACTAGGTATGGGATACCGACGATCGAATCTCGGGCAAGTAACATACCGATGACAAAGGGAACAACGTATGTTGTTATGCAGTCTGACCGATAAAAGATCTTCGTAGAATATGTAGGAACCAATATGGGCATCTAGGTCCCGCTATTGGTTATTGACCGGAGACGTGTCTCGGTCATGTCTACATTGTTCTCGAACCCGTAGGGTCCGCATGCTTAAGGTTACGATGACAGTTATATTATGAGTTTATGCATTTTGATGTACCGAAGGGTGTTCGGAGTCCCGGATGTGATCATGGACATGACGAGGAGTCTCGAAATGGTTGAGACATAAAGATTGATATATTGGAAGCCTATGTTTGGATATCGGAAGTGTTCCGGGTGAAATCGGGATTTTACCGGATTACCGGGAGGTTACCGGAACCCCCCGGGAGGTATATGGGCCTTAGTGGGCCTTAGTGGAAGAGAGGAGAGGTGGACAGAGATGGGCTGCGTGCCCCTCCCCCCCTTGGTCCGAATAGGACAAGGAGAGGGGGCCGGCCCCCCTTCCTCCTCTCTCTCCTCTTTTCCCCCATCCGCGAATCATATTCCAACTAGGAAAGGGGGGAGTCCTACTCCCGGAAGGAGTAGGACTCCTCCTGGCGCGCCCTATGATGGCCGGCCGGCCCCCCTCCTTTGAACCTTTATATACGGAGGCAGGGGCACCCCCTAGAGACACAAGTTGATCCACGTGATCATATTCTTAGCCGTGTGCGGTGCCCCCTTCCACCACAGTCCTCGATAATATTGTAGCGGTGCTTAGGCGAAGCCCTGCGACAGTAGTACATCAAGATCGTCACCACGCCGTCGTGCTGACAGAACTCTTCCCCGACACTTTGCTGGATCGGAGTCCGGGGATCGTCATCGAGCTGAACGTGTGCTAGAACTCGGAGGTGCCGTAGTTTCGGTGCTTGATCGGTCGGGCCGTGAAGACGTATGACTACATCAACCAAGTTAACGCTTCCGTTGTCGATCTACAAGGGTACGTAGATCACACTCTCCCCCTCTCGTTGCTATGCATCACCATGATCTTGCGTGTGCGTAGGAATTTTTTTGAAATTACTAAGAAACCCAACAGTTGCATCCGAGCCTAGGTTTTATATGTTGATGTTATATGCACGAGTAGAACACAAGTGAGTTGTGGGCGATATAAGTCATACTGCTTACCAGCATGTCATACTTTGGTTCGGCGGTATTGTTGGACAAAGCGGCCCGGACCGACATTACGCGTACGCTTACGCGAGACCGGTTCTCCCGACGTGCTTTGCACATAGGTGGCTTGCGGGTGATAGTTTCTCCAACTTTAGTTGAACCGAGTGTGGCTACGCCCGGTCCTTGTGAAGGTTAAAACAGCACCAACTTGACAAACTATCGTTGTGGTTTTGATGCGTAGGTAAGATTGGTTCTTGCTTAAGCCCGTAGCAGCCACGTAAAACATGCAACAACAAAGTAGAGGACGTCTAACTTGTTTTTGCAGGGCATGTTGTGATGTGATATGGTCAAGACATGATGCTAAATTTTATTGTATGAGATGATCATGTTTTGTAACCGAGTTATCGGCAACTGGCAGGAGCCATATGGTTGTCGCTTTATTGTATGCAATGTAATCGCGCTGTAATGCTTTACTTTATCACTAAGCGGTAGCGATAGTCGTGGAAGCATAAGATTGGCGAGACGACAACGATGGTACGATGGAGATCAAGGTGTCGCGCCTGTGACGATGGTGATCATGACGGTGCTTCGGAGATGGAGATCACAAGCACGAGATGATGATGGCCATATCATATCACTTATATTGATTGCATGTGATGTTTATCTTTTATGCATCTTATCTTGCTTTGATTGACGGTAGCATTATAAGATGATCTCTCACTAATTATCAAGAAGTGTTCTCCCTGAGTATGCACCGTTGCGAAAGTTCTTCGTGCTGAGACACCACGTGATGATCGGGTGTGATAGGCTCTATGTTCAAATACAACGGGTGCAAAACAGTTGCTCACGCGGAATACTCAGGTAATACTTGACGAGCCAAGCATATACAGATATGGCCTCGGAACACAGAGACCGAAAGGTCGAGCGTGAATCATATAGTAGATATGATCAACATAGTGGTGTTCACCAATGAAACTACTCCATCTCACGTGATGATTGGACATGGTTTAGTTGACTTGGATCACGTAATCACTTAGAGGCTTAGAGGGATGTCTATCTAAGTGGGAGTTCTTTAAGTAATATGATTAATTGAACCTAAATTTACCATGAACTTAGTACCTGATAGTATCTTGCTTATGTATGTTTGATTGTAGATAGATGGCCCGTGCTGTTGTTCCATTGAATTTTAATGCGTTCCTTGAGAAAGCAAAGTTGAAAGATGATGGTAGCAATTACACGGACTGGGTCCGTAACTTGAGGATTATCCTCATTGCTGCACAGAAGAATTACGTCCTGGAAGCACCGCTAGGTGCCAGGCCTGCTGTTGGAGCAACACCAGATGTTGTGAAACGTCTGGCAGAGCAAAGCTGATGACTACTCGATAGTTCAGTGTGCCATGCTTTACGGCTTAGAACCGGGACTTCAACGACGTTTTGAACGTCATGGAGCATATGAGATGTTCCAGGAGTTGAAGTTAATATTTCAAGCAAATGCCCGGATTGAGAGATATGAAGTCTCCAATAAGTTCTATAGCTGCAAGATGGAGGAAAATAGTTCTGTCAGTGAGCATATACTCAAAATGTCTGGGTATAATAATCACTTGATTCAAATGGGAGTTAATCTTCCAGATGATTGCGTCATTGACAGAATTCTCCAATCACTGCCACCAAGCTACAAGAGCTTCATGATGAACTATAATATGCAAGGGATGAATAAGACTATTCCCGAGCTCTTCGCAATGCTGAAAGCTGCGGAGGTAGAAATCAAAAAAGAGCATCAAGTGTTGATGGTCAACAAGACCACTAGTTTCAAGAAAAAGGGCAAAGGGAGGAAGAAGGGGAACTTCAAGAAGAACAGCAAGCAAGTTGCTGCTCGAGAGAAGAAACCCAAGTCTGGACCGAAGCCTGAAACTGAGTGCTTCTACTGCAAGCAGACTGTTCACTGGAAGCGGAACTGCCCCAAGTATTTGGCGGATAAGAAGGATGGCAAGGTGAACAAAGGTATATGTGATATACATGTTATTGATGTGTACCTTACTAATGCTCGCAGTAGCACCTGGGTATTTGATACTGGTTCTGTTGCTAATATTTGCAACTCGAAACAGGGACTACGGATTAAGCGAAGATTGGCTAAGGACGAGGTGACGATGCACGTGGGAAACGGTTCCAAAGTCGATGTGATCGCAGTCGGCGTGCTACCTCTACATCTACCTTCGGGATTAATATTAGACCTAAATAATTGTTATTTGGTGCCAGCGTTGAGCATGAACATTATATCTGGATCTTGTTTGATGCGAGACGGTTATTCATTTAAATCAGAGAATAATGGTTGTTCTATTTATATGAGTAATATCTTTTATGGTCATGCACCCTTGAAGAATGGTCTATTTTTATTGAATCTCGATAGTAGTGACACACATATTCATAATGTTAAAGCCAAAAGATGCAGAGTTGATAATGATAGTGCAACTTATTTGTGGCACTGCCGTTTAGATCATATCGGTGTAAAGCGCATGAAGAAACTCCATACTGATGGAATTTTGGAACCACTTGATTATGAATCACTTGGTACTTGCGAACCGTGCCTCATGGGCAAGATGACTAAAATGCCGTTCTCCGGTACTATGGAGAGAGCAACAAATTTGTTGGAAATCATACATACTGATGTATGTGGTCCGATGAATATTGAGGCTCGTGGCGGATATCGTTATTTTCTCACCTTTACAGATGACTTAAGCAGATATGGGTATATCTACTTAATGAAACATAAGTCTGAAACGTTTGAAAAGTTCAAAGAATTTCAGAGTGAAGTTGAAAATCATCGTAACAAGAAAATAAAGTTTCTACGATCTGATCGTGGAGGAGAATATTTGAGTTACGAGTTTGGTGTACATTTGAAAAAATGCGGAATAGTTTCGCAACTCACGCCACCCGGAACACCACAACGTAATGGTGTGTCCGAACATCGTAATCGTACTTTACTAGATATGGTGCGATATATGATGTCTCTTACTAATTTACCGCTATCGTTTTGGGGTTATGCTTTGGAGACGGCTGCATTCACGTTAAAAAGTGCACCATCAAAATCCGTTGAGACGACGCCTTATGAACTATGGTTTGGCAAGAAACCAAAGTTGTCGTTTCTGAAAGTTTGGGGCTGCGATGCTTATGTGAAAAAGCTTCAACCTGATAAGCTCGAACCCAAATCGGAGAAATGTGTCTTCATAGGATATCCAAAGGAGACTATTGGATACACCTTCTATCACAGATCCGAAGGCAAGACTTTTGTTGCTAAGTTCGGAAACTTTCTGGAGAAGGAGGTTCTCTCGAAAGAAGTGAGTGGGAGGAAAGTAGAACTTGACGAGGTAACTGTACCTGCTCCCTTATTGGAAGTTAGTGCATCACAGAAAACTCTTTCTGTGACACCTACACCAATTAGTGAGGAAGCTAATGATAATGATCATGAAACTTCAGAACAAGATACTACTGAACCTCGTAGATCAACCAGAGTGAGATCCGCGCCAGAGTGGTACGGTAATCCAGTTCTGGAAGTCATGCTACTAGATCATGATGAACCTACGAACTATGAAGAAGCGATGGTAAGTCCAGATTCCGCAAAATGGCTTGAAGCCATGAAATCTGAGATGGGATCCATGTATGAGAACAAAGTGTGGACTTTGGTTGACTTGCCCAATGATCGGCAAGCAATTGAGAATAAATGGATCTTCAAGAAGAAGGCTGACGCTGACGGTAATATTACTGTCTACAAAGCTCGACTTGTCCCAAAAGGGTTTCGGCAAGTTCAAGGGGTTGACTACGATGAGACCTTCTCACCCGTAGCGATGCTTAAGTCTGTCCGAATCATGTTAGCAATTGCC
This sequence comes from Triticum urartu, assembly GCF_003073215.2. Classification (NCBI taxonomy): domain Eukaryota; kingdom Viridiplantae; phylum Streptophyta; class Magnoliopsida; order Poales; family Poaceae; genus Triticum; species Triticum urartu. The sequence goes on from NC_053028.1 coordinate 408,711,268, forward strand.
GCATTTTATGATTATGAAATTTGGCAGATGGATGTCAAAACTGCATTCCTGAATGTATTTCTGGAAGAAGAGTTGTATATGATGCAACCGGAAGGTTTTGTCGATCCAAAGGGAGCTAACAAAGTGTGCAAACTCCAGCGATCCATTTATGGACTGGTGCAAGCCTCTCGGAGTTGGAATAAACGCTTTGATAGTGTGATCAAAGCATTTGGTTTTATACAGACTTTTGGAGAAGCCTGTATTTACAAGAAAGTGAGTGGGAGCTCTGTAGCATTTCTGATATTATATGTGGATGACATATTACTGATTGGAAATGATATAGAATTTCTGGATGGCATAAAGGGATACTTGAATAAGAGTTTTTCAATGAAAGACCTCGGTGAAGCTGCTTACATATTAGGCATAAAGATCTATAGAGATAGATCAAGTCTTTTAATTGGACTTTCACAAAGCACATACCTTGACAAGATTTTGAAGAAGTTCAAAATGGATCAAGCAAAGAAAGGGTTCTTGCCTGTGTTACAAGGTGTGAAGTTGAGTCAGACTCAATGCCCGACCACTGCAGAAGATAGAGAGAAAATGAAAGATGTTCCCTATGCTTCAGCCATAGGCTCTATCATGTATGCAATGCTGTGTACCAGACCTGATGTGTGCCCTGCTATAAGTCTAGCAGGGAGGTACCGAAGTAATCCAGGAGTGGATCACTGGACAGCGGTCAAGAACATCCTAAAGTACCTGAAAAGGACTAAGGATATGTTTCTCGTATATGGAGGTGACAAAGAGCTCATCGTAAACGGTTACGTTGATGCAAGCTTTGACACTGATCCGGACGATTCTAAATCACAAACCGGATACGTGTTTACATTAAACGGTGGAGCTGTCAGTTGGTGCAGTTCTAAACAGAGCGTCGTGGCGGGATCTACGTGTGAAGCGGAATACATAGCTGCTTCGGAAGCAGCGAATGAAGGAGTCTGGATGAAGGAGTTCATTTCCGATCTAGGTGTCATACCTAGTGCATCGGGTCCAATGAAAATCTTTGTTGACAATAATGGTGCAATTGCCTTGGCGAAGGAATCCAGATTTCACAAGAGAACCAAGCACATCAAGAGACGCTTCAATTCCATCCGGGATCTAGTCCAGGTGGGAGACATAGAGATTTGCAAGATACATACGGATCTGAATGTAGCAGACCCGTTGACTAAGCCTCTTCCACGAGCAAAACATGATCAGCACCAAGGCTCCATGGGTGTTAGAATCATTACTGTGTAATCTAGATTATTGACTCTAGTGCAAGTGGGAGACTGAAGGAAATATGCCCTAGAGGCAATAATAAAGTTATTATTTATTTCCTTATATCATGATAAATGTTTATTATTCATCCTAGAATTGTATTAACCGGAAACATAATACATGTGTGAATACATAGACAAACAGAGTGTCACTAGTATGCCTCTACTTGACTAGCTCGTTAATCAAAGATGGTTATGTTTCCTAACCATGGACAAAGAGTTGTCATTTGATTAACGGGATCACATCATTAGTTGAATGATCTGATTGACATGACCCATTCTATTAGCTTAGCACCCGATCGTTTAGTATGTTGCTATTGCTTTCTTCATGACTTATACATGTTCCTATGACTATGAGATTATGCAACTCCCGTTTGCCAGAGGAACACTTTGTGTGCTACGAAACGTCACAACGTAACTGGGTGATTATAAAGGAGATCTACAGGTGTCTCCAAAGGTACATGTTGGGTTGGCGTATTTCGAGATTAGGATTTGTCACTCCGATTGTCGGAGAGGTATCTTTGGGCCCTCTCGGTAATGCACATCACTTAAGCCTTGCAAGCGTTGCAACTAATGAGTTAGTTGCGGGATGATGTATTACGGAACGAGTAAAGAGACTTGCCGGTAACGAGATTGAACTAGGTATGGGATACCGACGATCGAATCTCGGGCAAGTAACATACCGATGACAAAGGGAACAACGTATGTTGTTATGCGGTCTGACCGATAAAAGATCTTCGTAGAATATGTAGGAACCAATATGGGCATCCAGGTCCCGCTATTGGTTATTGACTGGAGACGTGTCTTGGTCATGTCTACATTGTTCTCGAACCCGTAGGGTCCGCACGCTTAAGGTTACGATGACAGTTATATTATGAGTTTATGCATTTTGATGTACCGAAGGGTGTTCGGAGTCCCGGATGTGATCACGGACATGACGAGGAGTCTCAAAATGGTCGAGACATAAAGATTGATATATTGGAAGCCTATGTTTGGATATCGGAAGTGTTCCGGGTGAAATCAGGATTTTACCGGATTACCGGGAGGTTACCGGAACCCCCCGAGAGGTATATGGGCCTTAGTGGGCCTTAGTGGAAGAGAGGAGAGGTGGCCAGAGATGGGCCACGCGCCCCTCCCCCCTTGGTCCTAATAGGACAAGGAGAGGGGGCCGGCCCCCCTTCCTCCTGTCTCTCCTCTTTTCCCCCCTCCGCGAATCCTATTCCAACTAAGAAAGGGGGGGAGTCCTACTCCCGGAAGGAGTAGGACTCCTCCTGGCGTGCCCTATGATGGCCGGCCGGCCCCCCTCCTTTGAACCTTTATATACGGAGGCAGGGGCACCCCCTAGAGACACAAGTTGATCCACGTGATCATATTCTTAGCCGTGTGCGGTGCCCCCTTCCACCACAGTCCTCGATAATATTGTAGCGGTGCTTAGGCGAAGCCCTGCGACAGTAGTACATCAAGATCGTCACCACGCCGTCGTGCTGACGGAACTCTTCCCCGACACTTTGCTGGATCGGAGTCCGGGGATCGTCATCGAGCTGAATGTGTGCTAGAACTCGGAGGTGCCGTAGTTTCGGTGCTTGATCGGTCGGGCCGTGAAGACGTACGACTACATCAACCAAGTTAACGCTTCCGTTGTCGATCTACAAGGGTACGTAGATCACACTCTCCCCTCTCATTGCTATGCATCACCATGATCTTGCGTGTGCGTAGGAAATTTTTTGAAATTACTACGAAACCCAACAATTTTATCCTTAATAGCAACGATACGTGCGTGTCGGTTCCCTTTCTGTCACTTGGATCAAGCACCGTAAGATCGAACCCACTAAAAAGCACATCTTCCCATTTCAAGATAAATAGATCGAGTTGGCCAAACAGAACCCAAATATCGGAGAAGAAATATGAGGCTATAAGAGATCATGAATAAAAGAGATCAAAGAAACCCAAATACTTTCATGGATATAAAAAGATAGATCTGATCATAAACTCAAAGTTCATCGGATCCCAACAAACACACCACAAAAGAGTTACATCATATGGATCTCCAAGAGACCATTGTGTTGAGAATCAAGAGAGAGAGAGAGAGAGGAAGCCATCTAGCTACTAACTATGGACCCGAAGGTCTACAAAGAACTAATCACGCATCATCGGAGAGGCACCAATGGAGGTGGTGAACCCCATCCGAGATGGTGTCTAGATTGGATCTGGTGGTTCTGGACTCTGCGGCGGCTGGATGAATATTTCGTCGATTCCCCTAGGGTTCTGGAAATATTGGGGTATTTATAGAGCAAAGAGGCGGTCCAGGGGGCACCCGAGGTGGACACAACCCCCCAGGGCGCGCCTGGCCCTCCTGGCGTGCCCTGGTGGGTTGTGCCTCCCTCAGGGCACCCCCAGGCGCAACCAGGGCCCGTTGTGTTCCTTTTGGCCCATACAAATTCTTCATAAATTTTCATGGCACTTGAACTCCGTCTGATATTGATTTTCTGAGATGTAAAAAACATGGAAAAAATAACAACTGGCACTTGGCACTATGTCAATAGGTTAGTACCAAAAAATGATATAAAATGACTATAAAATGATTATAAAACATCCAAGATTGATAATATAACAGCATGGAACAATCAAAAATTATAGATACGTTGGAGACATATCATCATCCCCAAGCTTAACTCCTACTCGTTCTCGAGTAGGGAAGTGATAAAAAGAATTTTTGATGTGGAATGCTGCCTAACATGTTATATCATATTTCGTTCTTTATAGCATGGACATTTGGACTTCTATATTGTTCAAAAAATAGTCTAGTTTTGACATGATAATTTAAATACTCAAGCATATTAACAAGTAACCATGTCTTTCAAAATATCAATGCTAAAATAAGTTATCCCTAGCCCATCATGCTCAACCATTGATCCATTCATGAAACACACTCGCATATTAGCTATGTCCAATACTCAATTACGATCATATTGCCTCCTAGTTGGTACTTTTTATAAGAGAAGATAGAGACTCAAATTCAAAATAAAAATTGCATGAAGTAAAAGATAGGCCCTTCACAGAGGGAAGTAGGGATTTGTAGAGGTGCCAGAGCTCAAAGCGAAAAACTTAGAGATAAAAACATTTTGGGAGGTGTATCCATCCCACCAACGAAAACGACTTAGAGTTACCAATACTTTCCATGCATAGATATATCATAGGCGGTTCCCAAACAGAAAATAAAGTTTATTCCTTTTTCCACCATACTTTCACTTTCCATGGCTAACCGTATCCACCGGTGCCCTCCATACCAACACTTACCAAGAAATTTATTTTTTGACAACATAAAGTAAATTCATTTTTGCTTTTCCGGACTGGGCATCCCTAATACCTTAGCCTTACTCTCATGCAATGACACATGAATAAACACTCATGTTGAGAATAACACATCTAGCATGGAAAATATTAGCCACCCTCACCGCTCCGTGAGCGAAACAAACACACAAAAGAGAAGTTTATTTTTGAAAATTAGAGATGGCACATGCAAATTTGCTTAGTACAACAAAAGAATACCACATATGAGTAGATATAGTGGACTCATGTGGCAAAACTGGGTTAAAGGTTTTTGGATGCACAAGTAGTGATCATACTTAGTGCAAAATGAAGGCTAGCAAAAGATTGGGAAGCGACCAACTAAGAAACGAATAATTCTCATAAGAGATCGTTAAGCATAACTAACACTGAATAATGCACCACAAGTAGGATATAATTTCATTGCATAACTATTGATTATCGTGCTTGCATAGGGAATCACAAACCTTAACACTAATATTCTTACTAAAGCATAATTACTCATCAAGATGACTCACGTATCACATCATCATATCTCAAAACTATTACTAAGAATCAAGTTTATTTTGTCCAATGATCTTCATGAAAGTTTTTATTATATCCTTCTTGGATATCTATCACTTTGGGACTAATTTTCATATGTTGCTTTTGACAAGCTCAAACAAATATAAGTGAAGATCATGGGCATAATATTTCTTTCTCTCAAATTAATTTAAGCAAGAGAGAATTTCTTAAAAAATTTACTAACTCTCAAATAAATCTAAGTGAATCAAGAGATCATTTCTTCAAAAATACTAAAGCACACCGTGCTCAAAAGGATATAAGTGAAGCACTAGAGCAAGTCCATAGCTCATAAAAATTTAAGTGAAGCATAGAGAGCAATTCTAACAAGTCATGACATAATTTTGGCTCTCTCAAATAGGTGTGTCCAGCAAGGAATCAAGACTTAAAACACAAAATACAACAAGCAAAGACTCATATCATACAAGACGCTCCAAGCAAAACACATAGTATGTTACGAATAAAAATATAGTTTCGAGTGAAATACCGATGGTTGTTAGAAGAAAGAGGGGATGCCACTCGGGGGCATCCCCAAGCTTAGTTGGTTTCTCATTTTTGGATAATAGCTGGGGATGCCAGGGCATCCCCAAGCTTAGGCTCTTATATCCTTTATTCCTTCATCCATCGTAAGATAACCCAAAACTTGAAAACTTCAATCACACAAAACTCAACAAAACTTTCGCGAGATCCGTTAGTATAAGAATAATAAATCAGTACTATAAGTGTTGTATCAAACCAATTCTTATTTTGTTCTTGTATTATATCTACTGTTTCCAACTTTTCTATGGCAAAAACTCATCAAAAAAAACCATAAAGCCATCAAAATAAGCACACAACACAAAGCAAAAAGAATCTGTCAAAACAGAACAGTCTGTAGCAATATGACTATTTTGAATACTTTTACAACTCCAAAAATTCTGAAAAATTAGTAAGACCTGAGAAATTTGTATAATGATCTACGGCAAGTGGAATGGGTATTTTAGCGCCCTCTGGTAAAAAATGAAAATTAATTTCATGAGCGCAAAAGTTTCTGTTTTTTAGCAATATCAAACAATTATCACCCAAGAAGATCCTAAAGGCTTTACTTGGCACAAACACTAATTAAAACACAAAAACACAATCACAACAATAGCATAATTGTGCTAAGACACAAAAATAGGAAGCAAAAAGTAGAAATAAATTTTATTCATCGGGTTGCCTCCCAACAAGCGCTATAGTTTTACGCCCTTAGCTAGGCATAAAGCAAGGATCTAAATTTTGTCATCTTTGGTTCAAGATCCATAAGATGCCCTCGTGATTGATTCATATGGTGGCCTAATTCTTGTTCTAGTAAAGTGTTCCATACCCTTCCTCAAAGGAAATTGGAACTTACTATTGCCTTCTTTCATATCAATCACGGCACCGATAGTGCGTAAAAACGGTCTACCAAGAATAATAGGACAAGACAGATTGCAATCAATATCAAGAACAATAAAATCTATGGGCACATAATTTCTATTTTTAAGAATAAGAACAATATTAATTCTTCCCATAGGCTTTTTAATAGTAGAATCCGCCAAGTGCAAATTCAAAGAACGCGATTCAAGATCGGTAAGACCAAGCACATCACATAAAGATTTCAGAATAGTGGAAACACTAGCACCCAAGTCACGCAAAGCAAAACACTCATAATTTTTAATCTTGACTTTGATAGTAGGTTCCCATTCATCATGCAATTTTCTAGGAATTGAAACTTCTAATTCCAACTTTTTTTCAGAAGCTTTCATCGTAGCATCAACAATATGTTTAGTAAAAGCTTTATTTTGTTCATAAGCATGGGGTGAATTTATCATGGATTGCAACAAAGAAATACAATCAATCAAAGAGCAACTATCATAACTAAAGTCTTTGTAATCCAAAAGAGTGGGCACATCACTAGCTAAAGTCTTGACCTCTTCAAAGCCACTTTTATCAATTTTCTCAACAAGATTTTCACCCTCCGAAATATTGGGACGCCTTCTACCTAAAGTCGACTCTTCTCTAGTCCCATTTTAATAAATATTAACTTTACTAAACAAGGAATCAATAGAAGAAACACCAATCATTTTAAGATCTTCATCACTTTTGCGAAAGAAATCACTAGAAAATGTTTTTTCTAAAAATTCTGTTTTAGTTCTAAGCATAGAGGTTCTTTTCTTACTTTCATCCATAGAAACATAAAGAGCTTTAATTGATTCATCAACCTTAGGCACAAAAATTTTCATCTTGAGATTTTGCACATAATGAGCAGTTCTATCAACACTTCTAGACAAATCATCAATCTTACTCAACTTTTCTTCGATGGAAGTGTTGAAAACTTTTTGTGTATTGATAAATTCTTTAATATTGTTCTCAAGATCATAGGTCTTCCTATTATTATTATTATTATTATTATTATAAGATTGATTTCCATAGGAATTACCATAATTATTAGAGAATTACTAGGAAAAGGCCTAGGATTAAAATTACCTCTATAAACATTGTTGTTGAAATTATTTCAAGAGATAAAATTCACATCTATTGCATCACCATTTTTCTCAATCAAAGTAGACAAAGGCATATCATTAAAATAAATAGGAGCACTTCTACTAGCAACCAATTTCACAAGAGCATCAACTTTTTCACTCAAAGAAGAAATTTCTTCAATCAAATTAACCTTTTTACCAGTAGGAGCCCTTTTGGTATGCCATTGCGAATAATGTGCCATAATATTATCAAGCAATTTGGTGGATTCACCCAAAGTAATTTGCATAAAAGTACCACCCACGGCGGAATCTAAAAGATTACGAGAAACAAAATTCAACCCCGCATAAAATTTTTGTATGACCATCCAAAGATTTAACCCATGAGTTGGGCAATTCCTTAGCATCATTTTCATCCTTTCCCAAGATTGTGCAACATGCTCATGTTCAAGTTGCTTGAAATTCAAGATCTAGTTTCGAAGGGAAATAATTTTTGCAGGAGGAAAATACTTAGTGATAAAAGTGTTGGGGAACGCAGTAATTTCAAAAAAAATCCTTAGCACACACAAGATCCATCTAGGTGATGCATAGCAACGAGAGGGGAGAGTGTTCTCCACATACCCTCGTAGACCGTAAGTGGAAGCATTATGACAACGCGGTTGATGTAGTCGTACGTCTTCATGATCTGACCGATCCTATCACCGAAGGTACGGCACCTTCGCGATCTGCACACGTTTAGCTTGGTGACGTCCCACGAACTCTAGATCCAGCTGAGGTCGAGAGAGATTTTCGTCACCACGACGGCGTGATGATGGTGATGATGAAGTTACCGACGCAAGGCTTCACCTAAGCTCTACAACGATATGACCAAGGTGGAAATCTATGGAGGGGGCACCGCACACGGCTAAACAATCAACTTGTGTATCTATGGGGTGCCCCCTCCCCCGTATATAAAGGAGGGGAGGAGGAGGCCGGCCGGCCCTAGAGGGCACGCCAAGGGGGGAGGAATCCTCCTTTCCTAGTCCTACTAGGAGGGGGAAGGAAGGAGAGGGGGGAGGGAAAGAGGGGTCGCGCCCCCTCCCCTAGTCCAATTCGGACTTCCTTGGTTGGGGGGGCACCACCTCCTGGCTGCTGCCCTCTCTCTCCCCTAAAGCCCACTAAGGGCCCAATAACTTCCCCTGGGGGGGAGGGGGGTTCCGGTAACCCTCCGGCACTCCAGTTTTATTCGAAACCTCCCGGAACACTTCCGATGTCCGAACATAGTCGTCCAATATATTAATCCTTATGCTCAACCATTTTGAGACTCATCGTCATGTCCGTGATCACATCCGGAACTCCGAACTACCTTCGGTACATCAAAACACATAAACTCATAATACCGATCATCATCGAGCGTTAAGCGTGCGGACCCTACGGGTTCGAGAACTATGTAGACATGACCGAGACTCGTCTTCGCTAAATAACCAATAGTGGAACCTGGATGCTCATATTGGTTCCTACATATTCTACGAAGATCTTTACCGGTCAAACCGCATAACAACATACGTTGTTCCGTTTGTCATCGGTATGTTACTTGCCTGAGATTCGATCATTGGTATCTCAATACCTAGTTCAATCTCATTACCGACAAGTCTCTTTACTCGTTCTGTAATGCAACATCCCTTAACTAACTCATTAGTCCCATTACTTGCAAGGCTTATAGTGATGTGCATTACCTAGAGGTCCCAGAGATACCTCTCCGAATCGGAGTGACAAATCCTAATCTCGATCTATGCCAACTCAACAAACACCATTGGAGACACCTGTAGAGCATCTTTATAGTCACCCAGTTACGTTGTGACGTTTGATAGCACACTAAGTGTTCCTCCGGTATTTGGGAGTTGCATAATATCATAGTCATAGGAACATGTATATGTTATGAAGAAAGCAATATCAACAAACTAAACGATCATCATGCTAAGCTAACGGATGGGTCAAGTTAATCACATCATTCTCTAATGATGTGATCCCGTTCATCAAATGACAACTTTTGTCCATGGCTAGGAAACTTAACCATCTTTGATTAACGAGCTAGTCAAGTAGAGGCATACTAGTGACACTCTGTTTATCTATGTATTCACACATGTACTAAGCTTTCCGGTTAATACAATTCTAGCATGAATAATAAACATTTATCATGATATAAGGAAATATAAATAACAACATTTATTATTGCCTCTAGGCATATTTCCTTCAGTCTCCCACTTGCACTAGAGTCAATAATCTAGATTACATTGTAATGATTCTAACACCCATGGAGTCTTGGTGCTGATCATGTTTTGCTCGTGAGAGAGGCTTAGTCAATGGGTCTGCAACATTCAGATCCGTATGTATCTTGAAAATCTATATGTCTCCCTCCTTGACTTGATTGCGGATGGAATTGAAGCGTCTCTTGATATGCTTGGTTCTCTTGTGAAATATGGATTCCTTTGCCAAGGCAATTGCACCAGTATTGTCACAAAAGATTTTCATTGGACCCGATGCACTAGGTATGACACCTAGATCGGATATGAACTCCTTCATCCAGACTCCTTCATTTGCTACTTCCGAAGCAGCTATGTACTCTGCTTCACACGTAGATCCTGCCACGACGCTCTTCTTGGAACTGCATCAACTGACAGCTCCACCATTCAATAAAAATACATATCCAGTTTGTGACTTAGAGTCATCTGAATCATTGTCAAAGCTTGCATCGACGTAACTATTTACGACGAGCTCTTTGTCACCTCCATAAACGCGAAACATATCCTTAGTCCTTTTCAGGTATTTCAGGATGTTCTTAACCGCTGTCCAGTGATCCACTCCTGGATTACTTTGGTACCTCCCTGCTAAACTAATAGCAAGGCACACATTAGGTCTGGTACACAACATTGCATACATGATAGAACCTATGGCTGAAGCATAGGGAATTACTTTCATTTTCTCTCTATCTTCTGCAGTGGTTGGGCATTGAGTCTGACTCAACTTCACACCTTGTAACACAGGCAAGAACCCTTTCTTTGCTTGATCCATTTTGAACTTCTTCAAAACTTTATCAAGGTATGTGCTTTGTGAAAGTCTAGTTAAGCGTCTTGATCTATCTCTATACATCTTGATGCCCAATATATAAGCAGCATCACTGAGGTCTTTCATTGAAAAATTCTTATTCAAGTATCCTTTTATGCTATTCAGAAATTCAGTATCATTTCCGATCAACAATATGTCATCTACATGTAATATCAGAAATGCTACAGAGCTCCCACTCACTTTCTTGTAAATACATGCTTCTCAAAAAGTCTGTATAAAACCATATGCTTTGATCACGCTATCAAAGCATATATTCCAACTCCGAGAGGCTTGCACCAGTCCATAAATGGATCGCTGGAGCTTGCACACTTTGTTAGCACCTTTTGAATCGACAAAACCTTCTAGTTGTATCATATACAACTCTTCTTTAAGATATCCATAAAGGAATGCAGTTTTGACATCCATTTGCCAAATTTCATAATCATAAAATGCGGCAATTGCTAACATGATTCGGACGGACTTAAGCATCGCTACGGGTGAGAAGGTCTCATCGTAGTCAACTCCTTGAACTTGTCAAAAACCTTTCGCAACAAGTCGAGCTTTGTAGACAGTAATATTACCGTCAGCATCAATCTTCTTCTTGAAGATCCATTTATTCTCTATGGCTTGCCGATCATCGGTCAAGTTATCCAAATTCCACACTTTGTTCTCATACATGGATCCCATCTCAGATTTCATGGCCCCAAGCCATTTTGCGGAATCTGGGCTCATCATCGCTTCCTCATAGTTTGTAGGTTCGTCATGGTCAAGTAACATGACCTCCAGAACAGGATTACCGTACCACTCTGGTGCGGATCTTACTCTGGTAGACCTACGAGGTTCGGTAGAAACTTGATCAGAAGTTTCATGATCATCATCATTAGCTTCCTCACTTACTGTTGTAGGAATCACTGGAACTGATTTCTGTGATGAACTACTTTCTAATAAGGGAGCAGGTAGAGTTACCTCATCAAGTTCTACTTTCCTCCCACTCACTTCTTTCGAGAGAAACTCCTTCTCTAGAAAGGATTCACTCTTAGCAACGAATATCTTGCCTTCGGATCTGTGATAGAAGGTGTACCCAACAGTGTCCTTAGGGTATCCTATGAAGACACATTTCTCCGATTTGGGTTCGAGCTTATTAGGTTGAAGCTTTTTCACATAAGCATCGCAACCCCAAACTTTAAGAAATGACAACTTGGGTCCTTGCCAAACCACAGTTCATAAGGTATCATCTCAACGGATTTCGATGGTGCCCTATTTAACGTGAATGCAGCCGTCTCTAAAGCATAAACCCAAAACGATAGTGGTAAATCAGTAAGAGACATCATAGATCTCACCATATCTAATTAAGTGCGGTTACGATGTTCGGACGCACCATTACGCTGTGGTGTTCCAGGTGGCGTGAGTTGCAAAACTATTCCGCATTGTTTCAAATGAAGACCAAACTCATAACTCAAATATTCACCTCCACGATCAGATCGTAGAAACTTAATTTTCTTGTTACGATGATTTTACACTTCACTATGAAATTCTTTGAACTTTTCAAATGTTTTAGACTTATGTTTCATCAAGTAGATATACCCATATCTGCTCAAATCATCTGTGAAGGTAAGAAAATAACGATACCCGTCACGAGCATCAACACTCATCGGACCGCATACATCAGTATGTATTATTTCCAATAAGTCTGTTGCTCGTTCCATTGTTCCGAAGAACGGAGTGTTAGTCATCTTGCCCATGAGGCATGGTTCGCAAGCATCAAGTGATTCATAATCAAGTGATTCCAAAAGCCCATCGGCATGGAGTTTCTTCATGCGCTTTACACCAATATGACCTAAACGGCAGTGCCACAAATAAGTTGCACTATCATTATTAAACTTATATCTTTTGGCTTCAATACTATGAACATGTGTATCACTACTATCAAGATTTAGAAAAATAGACCACTCATCAAGGGTGCATGACCATAAAAGATATTACTCATATAAATAGAACAACCATTATTCACTGATTTAAATGAATAACTGTCTCGCATCAAACAAGATCCAGATATAATGTTCATGCTCAGTGTTGGCGCCAAATAACAATTATTTAGGTCCAAAACTAATCTCGAAGGTAGATGTAGAGGTAGCATGCCGACGACGATCACATCGACTTTGGAACCATTTCCCACGCGCATCATCACCTCGTCCTTAGCCAATCTTCGCTTAATCCGTAGCCCCTGTTTCGAGTTGCAAATATTAGCAACAGAACCAGTATCAAATACCCAGGCGCTACTGCGAGCATTAGTAACATGTATATCAAATATACCTTTCACTTTTCCATCCTTCTTCTCCGCCAAATACTTGGGGCGGTTCTGCTTCCAGTGACCAGTCCCTTTGCAGTAGAAGCACTCAGGCTTAGGTCCAGACTTGGGCTTCTTCACTTGAGCAGAAACTTTCTTGCCATTCTTCTTTAAGTTCCCCTTCTTCCCGTTACCCTTTTTCTTGAAATTGGTGGTCTTGTTGACCATCAACACTTGATGCTCCTTCTTGATTTCTACCTCTGCAGCCTTTAGCTTTGCGTAGAGCTCGGGAATTGTCTTATCCATCCCTTGCATATTATAGTTCATCACGAAGCTCTTGTAGCTTGGTGGCAGTGATTGAAGAACTCTGTCAATGACACTATCATCAGGAAGATTAACTCCCAGCTGAGTCAAGTGGTTGTGGTACCCAGACATTCTGAGTATATGTTCACTGACAAAACTATTCTCCTCCATTTTGCAGCTGTAGAACTTATTGGAGACTTCATATATCTCAATCCGAGCATTTGCTTGAAATATTAACTACAACTCCTGGAACATCTCATATGCTCCATGACGTTCAAAACGTCGTTGAAGTCCCGGTTCTAAGCCATAAAGCATGGCACACTGAACTATCGAGTAGTCATCAGCTTTGCTCTGCCAGACGTTCATAACATCTGGTGTTGCTCCTGCAGCGGGTTTGTCACCTAGCGGTGCTTCCAGGACGTAATTCTTTTGTTCAGCAATGAGGATAATCCTCAAGTTACGGACCTAGTCCGTGTAATTGCTACCATCATCGTTCAACTTAGTTTTCTCTAGGAACACATTAAAATTCAACGGGACAACAGCACGGGCCATCTATCTACAACAACATAGACATGCAAAATACTATCAGGTACTAAGTTCATGATAAATTAAAGTTCAATTAATCATATTACTTAAGAACTCCCACTTAGATAGACATCCCTCTAATCATCTAAGTGATCACGTGATCCATATCAACTAAACCATGTCCGATCATCACGTGAGATGGAGTAGTTTTCAATGGTGAACATTGATGACCAACAAGTATAGGGGATCTATCGTAGTCCTTTAGATAAGTAAGAGTGTCGAACCCAACGAGGAGCAGAAGGAAATGATGAGCGATTTTCAGCAAGGTATTCTCTACAAGTACTGAAATAAGTGGTAACAGATAGTTTTGTGATAAGATAATTTGTAACGAGCAACAAGTAACAAAAGTAAATAAAGTGCAGCAAGGTGGCCCAATCCTTTTTGTAGCAAAGGACAAGCCTGGACAAACTCTTATATAAGGAAAAGCGCTCCCGAGGACACATGGGAATATCGTCAAGCTAGTTTTCATCACGTTCATATGATTCACGTTCGGTACTTTGATAATTTGACATGTGGGTGGACCGGTGCTTGGGTGCTCTTCTTACTTGAACAAGCATCCAACTTATGATTAACCTCTATTGCAAGCATCCGCAACTACAACAAAAGTATTAAGGTAAACCTAACCATAGCATGAAACATATGGATCCAAATCAGCCCCTTACGAAGCAACACATAAACTAGGGTTTAAGCTTCTGTCACTCTAGCAACCCATCATCTACTTATTACTTCCCAATGCCTTCCTCTAGGCCCAAATAATGGTGAAGTGTCATGTAGTCGACATTCACATAACACCACTAGAGGCTAGACAACATGCATCTCATCAAAATATCGAACGAACACCAAATTCACATGACTACTAATAGCAAGACTTCTCCCTCGTCCTCAGGAACAAACGCAACTACTTACAAAGCATATTCATGTTCATAATCATAGGGGTAATAATATGCATAAAGGATATGAACATATGATCTTCCACCAATTAAACCAACTAGCATCAACTACAAGGAGTAATTAACACTACTAGCAACCTACTAGCACCAATCTCGGACTTGGAGACAAGAATTGGATACAAGAGATGAACTAGAGTTTTGAGATGAGATGGTGCTGATGAAGATTTTGATGGAGATTGCCCTCTCCTGATGAGAGGAGCATTGGTGATGACGATGGCGATGATTTCCCCCTCCGGGAGGGAAGTTTCCCTGGCAGAACAGCTCTGCCAGAGCTCTAGATTGGATCCGCCAAGGTTCCGCCTCATGGCGGCGGAGTTTCGTCCCGAAAGGTTGCTTCCTCTTTTTTTCTCAACGAAAGACTTCATATAGGAGAAGATGGTCATCGGAGAGCCACCAGGGGGACCACGAGGTAGGGGGCGCGCCCTAGGGGGGGCACCCCCCACCCTCGTGGGAAGGGTGTGGGCCCCCTGGTCTTCATCTTTGGCGAGGATTTTTCATTATTTATTATAAGGTATTCCGTGGAGTTTCAGGACTTTTGGAGTTGTGCAGAATAGGTCTCTAATATTTGCTCCTTTTCCAGCCTAGAATTCCAGCTGCCGGCATTCTCCCTCCTTATGTAAACCTTGTAAAATAAGAGAGAATAGCCATAAGTATTGTGACATAATGTGAAATAACAACCCATAATGCAATAAATATCGATATAAAAGCATGATGCAAAATGGACGTATCAACTCCCCCAAGCTTAGACCTCGCTTGTCCTCCAGCGAAAGCCGATAACAATAAATATGTCCCCATGTTTAGAGGTAGAGTCATCGATAAAAATAAAATACGGACATGAGGGCATCATGATTATTGTCATAAGAACAACATACATAGATATTGTCATATGATTACTTATGTTCAAGTGATGATCTATTCACAATGCAAAAGTATGAATCGGAAACCTTATTGAGAACCAACAAACTATAACCTCAGTCATTGAAACAATTGCAATTTATCATAACATCAGAAAGAGTCTATGTTAGAGCTAAAAAGCAAGTCCACATACTCAACTATCATCTAGTCCTTCATAATTGCTAACACTCGCGCAATACTTGTGGTTACGGAGTTTTAATCGGACACAGAGAAAGATAGGGGCTTATAGCTTCGCCCCACAACCTTTTACCTCAAGGGTAACGTCAATAATAATAACTCATGCCCCCCTACATCCAATTATATATATATATCAGGTTCTTTCCAATATGGTGGGCTTGCCAAAGGATAAAATGAAAAAGGAAGAGGTGAAGATCACCATGGCACTTGCATACGGTAGAAGATAATAATAAAAGATAGGCCCTTCGCAAAGGGAAGCAGAGGTTGCCATGCGCTTTTATGGTTGGATGCACAAAATCTTAATGCGAAAGAACGTCACTTTATATTGCCCCTTGTGATATGAACCTTTATTATGCAGTCTGTCACTTTTATTACTTCCACATCACAAGATCGTATAAAGCTTATTTCTCCCACACTAATCATACATATTTAGAGCATTTTTTATTGCTTTGCACCGATGACAACTTACTTGAAGGATCTTACTCAATCCATAGGTAGATATGGTGGACTCTCATGGCAAAACTGGTTTAAGGGTATTTGGAAGCACAAGTAGTATCTCTACTTGGTGCTGAGAATTTGGCTAGCATGAGGGGGAAAGGCAAGCTCAACATGTTGGATGATCCATGACAACATACTTTATCTCAGATATAAGAAAACATAACCCATTACATTGTCTTCCTTGTCCAACATCAACTCTTTAGCATGTCATATTTTGATGAGTGTTCCCAATCATAAAAGATGTCAATAATAGTATATTTATATGTGAAACCTCTCTTTCCTTATTACTTCCTATTAATTGCAACGATGACCAAATCTATGTCTGCCAACTCCCAACAACTTTTAATCATCACACTCTTTCTATGTGAAGTCATTACTATCAATAAGATCAATATGAACTTTTGTTTCTTTTTATTTTTTTCTTTTCTTTTATTCACCCAAGATCATAGCAAGAAAATCAAGCCCTTGACTCAACACTAATCTTTATTATATAGCTCACGGACTCGATTACATAGAGAAATCATAAGGCAAAACTCAAAACTAGATCATGCCATAAACTTTATTCTACTAGATTAAAATACTACTAATAGGATCGAACTAAGGAAAACGGTAAAGATAGGAGTTGTGATTGTGATACGATACCGGGGCACCTCCCCCAAGCTTGGTAGTTGCCAAGGGGAGTGCCCATACCCAGGTGATTATGTCTCCTTTGTTGGTGAAGAAGGTGGGGTTGTTGATGACGGATAGTCGCACATCGAGCGTAGGAGGTCTTCTAACTTGCGGAAAATGCCCCTGAGTGCGATGATATGCTCCTTCAACAAAATATTTTTCACGTGTGAGATACTTATTTTGTATACGAGCCAACTCAATCATCTTGAAAGCTTCAATTTCTGTAGGGGTAAGAAGATTATGATCCAGTTGAAGGGTGTCTTCTGTTGCTGGAACTTGGTCCTCCATGGCCTTCTTGATCCCTTCATCCTTGTTGATCTCCATAGGTTCTTCTCTCTTCAGCTCTATCTTCATTAGCCAAGCATCGTTGCCCTCATGGTTGGAGGAGGAGGGAGACGACATAATGCCTGGCCTTGACAACCCTGACAGAAAACAGCTCGAAACAAAGACAGGAGATTTTTGCGTGATACGGGAGTCAAAACCTTCAGGAGAATATATAGTGAATTTTTAACGACCAAAATACGTGTTCTGTAAGAAAATGGAGTACAGAAGGCACACGAGGAGCTCACGAGGCAGGGGGCGCGCCCAGGGGGTAGGGCGCACCCTCCACCCTCGTGGGGCCCTCGTGTCCTTCCCGGAGTGCTACTTAATTTTCTATTTTTCTAAATATTCCAAAACGGAGAAATATTGCCTTAAAATTGTTTTGGAGTCGGTTTACTTACCGTACCACATACCTATTCCTTTTCGGAGTCTGAAACATTCTAGAAAGTGTCCCTTATGTATTCCTCCGGGGTTACGGTTTCAATAATATTGGTTTCAACATTTATGGGATTACCTGAGATATAATGTTTGATTCTTTGACCGTTTACCAGCTTCGGATTTGTGCCTTCGAAGTTGTAGATTTTTATGGCACCGAAACGATAGACCTCCTCAATAACATAGGGGCCTTCCCATTTAGAGAGAAGTTTACCTGCAAAAAATCTTAAACGAGAGTTGTATAGCAATACATAATCACCTACATTAAACTCACGCTTTTGTATCCTTTTGTCATGCCATCTTTTAACCTTTTCTTTAAACAACTTGGCATTTTCATAAGCTTGGGTTCTCCATTCATCAAGTGAGCTAATATCAAATAACCACTTTTCACCGGCAAGTTTAAAATCATAGTTGAGCTCTTTAATAGCCCAATATGCCTTATGTTCTAGTTCGAGAGGTAAGTGGCATGCTTTTCCATATACCATTTTATACGGAGACATACCAATAGGATTTTTATATGCAGTTCTATAGGCCCATAATGCATCATCAAGTTTCTTGGACCAATTCTTTCTAGACCTATTGACAGTCTTTTGCAAAATTAATTTGAGTTCTCTATTACTCAATTCTACTTGACCACTAGACTGTGGGTGATACAGAGATGCAATTCTATGATTGACGTCATATTTAGCAAGCATTTTACGGAAAGCTCCATGAATAAAATGTGAACCACCATCAGTCATTAAATATCTAGGGACTCCAAACCTCGGAAAAATTAACTTCTTTAAGCATTTTAATAGAGGTGTTATGATCAGCACTACTAGTTGGAATAGCCTCTACCCACTCAGTAATGTAATCAACAGCAACTAAAATATGTGTATAACCATTAGAGGCAGGAAAAGGTCCCATATAATCAAAGCCCCAAACATCAAGCGGTTCAATAACAAGTGAATAATTCATAGGCATTTCTTGACGTCTACTAATATTACCAATTCTTTGACATTCATCACAAGATAGGACAAACTTACGGGCATCTTTGAAGAGAGTAGGCCAATAAAATCCGGATTGCAATACCTTATGTGCAGTTCTATCTCCCGCATGGTGTCCTCCATAAGTTTCGGAGTGGCACTTGCGTAGGATCTATTCCTGTTCATGCTCAGGTACACAATGTCTAATAACACCATCTACTCCTTCTTTATAAAGATGTGTGTCATCCCAAAAGTAATGTCTCAAATCATAGAAGAACCTTTTCTTTTGTTGGTATGTGAAGCTAGGTGGTATAAATTTAGCAACTATGTAATTAGCATAATCAGCATACCAAGGGGTACTACGAGAATTACTTATGACATTTAATTGTTCATCAGGAAAGCTATCATCAATAGGTAGTGGGTCATCAAGAACATTCTCTAACCTAGATAAGTTGTCTGCAACGGGGTTCTTAGCTCCTTTTCTATCAACAATATGCAAATCAAATTCTTGTAGCAAGAGAACCCATCTAATAAGTCTAGGTTTAGCATCTTTCTTCTCCATAAGATATTTAATAGCAGCATGATCAGTGTGGATAGTTACTTTAGAATCAACAATATAAGGTCTGAACTTATCACAAGCAAATACAACTGCTAAAAGTTCTTTTTCAGTAGTAGCATAATTTTTTGAGCATTGTCCAGGGTCTTACTAGCATAATGGATAACATTTAATTTCTTATCAACTCTTTGCTCTAGAACAGCACCTACAGCATAATCGCTAGCATCACACATAATTTCAAAGGGTAAATTCCAATCAGGTGGCTGAACAATAGGTGCAGAGACTAATGCCTTCTTAAGTATTTCAAATGCTTCTACACAATCATCATCAAAGACAAATGGTATATCTTTTTGTAATAAATTAGTCAGAGGCCGAGAAATTTTTGAGAAGTCCTTAATGAACCTCCTATAAAATCCGGCGTGACCAAGGAAACTTCTTATACCTTTGATGTCCTTAGGACATGGCATCTTTTCAATAGCATCAACCTTGGCTTTATCAACTTCAATACCTCTTTCAGAAACTTTATGCCCCAAGACAATACCTTCATTAACCATAAAGTGGGACTTTTCCCAATTCAAGACAAGATTAGTTTCTTCACATCTCTGCAAAACTCGATCAAGATTGCTCAAGCAATCATCAAAAGAAGATCCATAGACGGAAAAGTCGTCCATGAAAACCTCACAAATCTTTTCACAAAAGTCAGAGAATATAGCCATCATGCATCTTTGAAAGGTAGCAGGTGCATTACATAAACCAAAAGGTATAAGTATATAAGAAAAAGTACCAAAAGGGCATGTAAAAGTAGTCTTTGATTGATCTTTAGCCGACACAGGTATTTGAGAGAAACCAGAATAACCATCTAGAAAGCAGTAATGTGTATGTTTGCATAATCTTTTCTAGCATTTGATCGATAAAAGGTAAGGGGTAATGATCTTTCTTAGTAGCCTTATTTAATTTGCGGAAATCAATTACCATCCTATAACCTGTAATAATTCTTTGTGGAATCAATTCATCTTTATCATTAGGAACAACAGTAATACCTCCCTTCTTAGGGACACAATGAACAGGACTTACCCACTGACTACCAGCAATGGGATAAATTATACCTGCCTCCAGAAGCTTTAGTATTTCTTTTCTTACCACTTCTTCCATTTTAGGATTCAAACGTCGTTGAGGATCATGAACTGGTTTGGCATCTGCTTCCAAATTTATTTTATGTTGACATAGAGTGGGACTAATGCCCTTAAGATCATCAATAGTATATCCAATAGCAGCACGGTGCTTCTTCAGAGTTTTCAATAATCTTTCTTCTTCATGCTCTGAAAGGTTAGCACTAATAATAATAGGATATATCTTATTTTCATCAAGATAAGCATATTTAAGATTATCAGGCAACGGTTTAAGCTCAAACACGGGATCACCCTTAGGTGGAGGAGGATCCCCTAGGATTTCAACAGGCAAATTGTGTTTTAGCATAGGTTCCTGTTTAAAGAATAATTCATCTATTTCCCTTCTTTCATTCATAAACATATCATTCTCATGGTCTAGCAAATATTGTTCTAAAGGATCACTAGGAGGTACGGCAATAGAAGCAAGACCAATAATTTCATCCTTACTAGGCAATTCTTCTTCACGGTGTTGTTTACTAAATTTAGAGAAATTAAATTCATGAGTCATAAGTCATATCATCCAAGCCAATAGTAACAACATTCTTTTCGTAGTCTATCTTAGCATTAACAGTTTTCAAGAAGGGTCTACCAAATATAATGGGACAAAAGCTATCTTGTGGGGTACTAAGAACAAGAAAATCAGCAGGATATTTAGTTCTCCCGCACAAGACTTCAACATCTCTAACAATTTCCACTGCTAAAATAATATCTCTATTAGGAAGTTTAATTGTGACATCAATATCTTGCAACTCAGCAGGTGCAATTTCATGCTTGATTTCTTCATACAAGTCATAAGGTATAACACTAGCACTAGCACCCATATCACATAAGCCATGATAAAAATGTTCTCCTATTTTAACAGAAATAACAGGCACGCCTACCACAGGTCTATTTTTATCTTTAGCACAAGGTTTAGCAATTCTAGCAATTTCATTACAGAAGTAAATAACATGCCCATCTATATTATCAGACAAGAGATCTTTAACAATAGCAATATTAGGTTCAACTTTAACTTTCTTAGGAGGTGTATATGTTTTAATATTGCTTTTACGAACCACAGTGGAAGCTTTAGCATGATCCTTTATCCTAACAGGGAAAGGTGGTTTCTCAACATAACAAGTAGGAACAATAGGATCATTATAAGTGATAGTCTTTTCTTCAACTTTAATAGGTGCAATTACTTTTACTTCTATGGGAGGATGATATTTAAACCACTTCTTCTTAGGGAGATCAACATAAGTAGCAAAAGATTCACAGAAAGAAGCTACTATCTCAGAATCAAGTCCATATTTAGTGCTAAACTTACGAAAAATATCAGTATCCATAAAAGACTTAACACAATCAAACTTAGGTGTCATACCTGACTCCTTACCATTGTCGAGGTCCCAATCTTCAGAGTTGCGTTTAATTCTATCCAATAAATCCCATCTAAATCCAATAGTCTTCATCATAAAAGAGCCAGCACAAGAAGTATCGAGCATGGCGGGATTATTTTCAGAAAGCCGAGCATAAATTTTTTGAAGAATTGTTTCTCTTGGAAGCTCATGATTGGGGCATGAATATAACATTGATTTAAGCCACCCCAAGCTTGAGCGATGCTTTCTCCTTCGCGAGGCCAAAAATTATATATATAATTGCGATCACGATGAACAAGATGCATAGGGTAATACTTTTGATGAAATTCCAATTTCAATCTTCTATAATTCCATGATCTCGTATCATCACATAGCCTATACCATATCAATGCGTCTCCCTTCAAAGATAAAGGGAAGACCTTCTTCTTAGCAACATCATCGGGTATACCTGCAAGCTTAAATAATCCACAAACTTCATCCACATATATTAGGTGTTCATCAGGATGCTTTGTTCCATCTCCTGTAAAAGGATTAGCTTGCAGTTTTTCTATCATACCCGAAGGATACTCATAAGGAATTTCATTTTCATATTCATTTTCAATAGGTTCAGTAGGTTGAGGAGCAACACTTTGCTCTACTGGTCGGGGTGAAGATACTCCGAACAAGCCCCTCAGAGGATTACTTTCCATAGTAACAAGTGACAATAAATTTTAGCACACTATATAAATTTTTCCTTACCAAATTTCACCAACCAAAGGCGATTCACTCCCCGGCAACGGCGCCAGAAAAGAGTCTTGATGACCCACAAGTATAGGGGATCTATCGTAGTCCTTTCGATAAGTAAGAGTGTCGAACCCAATGAGGAGCAAAAGGAAATGATGAGCGGTTTTCAGCAAGGTATTCTCTGCAAGTACTGAAATAAGTGGTAACAGATAGTTTTGTGATAAGATAATTTGTAATGAGCAACAAGTAACAAAAGTAAATAAAGTGCAGCAAGGTGGACCAATCCTTTTTGTAGCAAAGGACAAGCCTCGACAAACTCTTATATTAGGAAAAGCGCTCCCGAGGACACATGGGAATATCGTCAAGCTAGTTTTCATCACGTTCATATGATTCGCTTCGGTACTTTGATAATTTGACATGTGGGTGGACCTGTGCTTGGGTGTTGTTCTTACTTGAACAAGCATCCCACTGATGATTAACCTCTATTGCAAGCATCCGCAACTACAACAAAAGTATTAAGGTAAACCTAACCATAGCATGAAACATATGGATCCAATCAGCCCCTTACGAAGCAACACATAAACTAGGGTTTAAGCTTCTGTCACTCTAGCAACCCATCATCTACTTATTACTTCCCAATGCCTTCCTCTAGGCCCAAATAATGGTGAAGTGTCATGTAGTCGACGTTCACATAACACCACTAGAGGCTAGACAACATGCATCTCATCAAAATATCAAACGAATACCAAATTCACATGACTACTAATAGCAAGACTTCTCGCTTGTCCTTAGGAACAAATGTAACTACTCACAAAGCATATTCATGTTCATAATCAGAGGGGTAATAATATGCATAAAGGATGTGAACATATGATCTTCCACCAATTAAACCAACTAGCATCAACTACAAGGAGTAATTAACACTACTAGCAACCTACTAGCACCAATCCCGAACTTGGAGACAAGAATTGGATACAAGAGATGAACTACGGTTTTGAGATGAGATGGTGCTGATGAAGATGTTGATGGAGATTGCCCTCTCCCGATGAGAGGAGCGTTGGTGATGACGATGGCGATGATTTCCCCCTCCGGGAGGGAAGTTTCCCCGGCAGAACAGCTCTGCCGGAGCTCTAGATTGGATCCGCCAAGGTTCCGCCTCGTGGCGGCGGAGTTTCGTCCTGAAAGGTTGCTTCCTCTTTTTTTCTCGATGAAAGACTTCATATAGGAGAAGATGGTCATCGGAGAGCCATCGGGGGGACCACGTGGTAGGGGGGCGCGTCCTGGGGGGGGGGCGCCCCCCACCCTCGTGGGAAGGGTGTGGACCCCCTGGTCTTCATCTTTGGCGAGGATTTTTCATTATTTATTATAAGGTATTCCGTGGAGTTTCAGGACTTTTGGAGTTGTGCAGAATAGGTCTCTAATATTTGCTCCTTTTCCAGCCCAGAATTCCAGTTGCCGGCATTCTCCCTCCTTATGTAAACCTTGTAAAATAAGAAAGAATAGCCATAAGTATTGTGACATAATGTGAAATAACAGCCCATAATGCAATAAATATCGATATAAAAGCATGATGCAAAATGGACGTATCAAACATCACTATGTTGATCATATCTACTATATGATTCACGCTCAACCTTTCGGTCTCAGTGTTCTGTGGCCATATCTGCCTATGCTAGGCTCATCAAGGTTAACCCAAAATGTACGGCACCTCCGCGATCTGCACACGTTCAGCTCGGTGACGTCCCATGAACTCTAGATCCAGCTGAGGTCAAGGGAGAGTTTCGTCAGCACGACGACGTTATGATAGTGATGATGAAGTTACCGACGCAGGGCTTCGCCTAAGCTCTACATCGTTATGAACGAGGTGGAAATCTGTGGAGGGGGGCACCACACATGGCTAAACAATCAACTTGTGTATCTATGGGGTGCCCCCTCCCCCGTATATAAAGGAGGGGGGAGGAGGCCGATCGACCCTAGAGGGCGCGCCAAGGGGGGAGGAATCCTCCTAGTAGGAGTAGGATTCCTCCTTTCCTAGTCCTACTAGGAGGGGGAAGGAAGGAGAGGGGGAGGGAGAGGGAAAGAGGGGTCGCACCCCCTCCCCTAGTCCAATTCAGACTCCCTTGGGGGGGGGCGCCACCTCCTGACTGCTGCCCTCTCTCTCCCCTAAAGCCCACTAAGGGCCTAACAACTTCCCGGGGGGGTCCGGTAACCCTCCGGCACTCCGATTTTATCCGAAACCTCCCGGAACACTTCCAGTGTTCGAACATAGCCGTCCAATATATCAATCTTTATGTCTCGGCCATTTTGAGACTCCTCGTCATGTCCGTGATCACATCCGGGACTCCGAACTACCTTCGGTACATCAAAACACATAAACTCATAATACCGATCGTCACCGAACGTCAAGCGTGCGGACCCTACGGGTTCGAGAACTATGTAGACATGACCGAGACTCGTCTCTGGTCAATAACCAATAGCGGAACCTGGATGCTCATATTGGTTCCTACATATTCTACGAAGATCTTTATCGGTCAAACTGCATAACAACATACACTACTGCAGGATGCTGCTAACGCGACACTACGATCAGAGACCCTTCGAGAAACTGTGTGCGATGCAATAATTGCAAACGGTGCTGTATGAAAACCATTAGAAATGTATAAAACGTTTGCGATGATGGATGCATCAAACACGGTTCAGGTTTTAGTTGCGTGTGCGATGCAGGGCATACAGTTTAGTTCAATTAACTGCTTGCGATGAGGAGGAAGAAAAGAAACGGGCAGCCAGATGAAGGCGTGTGTGATATACATCATACGGTTCACTGGGATGAACTATGCGTGATTAGGCAACACAAAAGAAACGGTCAGCCCGATCAAGGTGTGTGCGATGTACAACATACGGTTCACTCGGATGAACTGTTTGTGATTAGGCAAGAGAACAGAAACGGTTCAATATAACAAGATGTGTGTGATACACAGCAAACAGGTCTGTAATCAGAAATGTGTGTGAAGACCGATAATAATGCAGACGATTGCTTCTAATAAGACGTATGTGATATGCTCTGTCTACGCAACATCTATTGGCCATTGTGGATCTCATTCCTATCAGTAAGGATGTGAAGAGGCATTCCTATCAGCAAAGACTAGCTGTTCCTCTAGTAGCTCATGTAAGAAAACTATCAAGTTAAGTATGCTCGGGCTGGAGTAGCCATCAGATGGGTGACTGGATGGGAAGTTGTGTCGATGTTAAATTAGGTGATGGGATGGGTCATTCGGTCAAATGACCGAAATGCCCCATTCCCTCAGCTAATTTAACCTCGAGGTCCTTGTTTTTTATTTTTTTATTTTTTAACACATGTTAAAGAAGGTCTACCGCATTACTTTTTGATAATGTGCGATACGTGGCATACAGTTGATCCATCCGACCTGTTTGTGATGGAATAGGTCGTGTGTGTTGTGGGCAAATGCTTGCTAGTATTCAACCGTGTTTGGGATTGATGAATTCATCACCGACGGGTTCCCTAGTGTGGTCCGTGTTCATCTGATCATCATCTACTTCTTGTGCTAGCTCGATGCTAAGTTTCCATTAATTGATGGCGTTTTATGAACACGCCACTGTTTCCCGCCATTTCCTCACCTGTTTCCCGCCACCCTGCTATATTGCGCATAGGGGGCGCGCGAAGCACGGAGGCGACAAGCGCAGCCTATAGCACATCCACCTTTTCCAAGCATGACAACCCACCAAAGCGCCGCCTCTGCCATCAACCTCATCGACGAGGAAAATGAGTAGGCGCCACGGCCCGTCGAGGCCGAGGCGCTCCCCAGCAACGCGATGGACGACGCAGTGATGCACGTCATCGCCAGGGTTGAGCAGACCTTTGGCGCATGGCGCTTGAGCGCCACGGATCAAGATAGGCATGTCAACGCCGACAGACTGCAGCTCGCCGCACAACATGATCGATGGCACGACGCAGAGCAAGCTAGGCACGTCCGCGCCGATAGGCTGCGGCTCGCAACATGGCGAGACCATTGGAGCGCCGCAGAGCGAGAGGTGTGGCGCGCCGCATGCTACCTCTTTTAGCACTGCGTTGGTTTTCCCCAAAGAGGAAGGGATGATGCAGCAAAGTAGCGTAAGTATTTCCCTCAGTTTTTGAGAACCAAGGTATCAATCCAGTAGGAGGCTACGTGCGAGTCCCTCGCACCTGCATAAAACAAATAAATCCTTGCAACCAACACAAATAGGGGTTGTCAATCCCTATAGGGCCACTTACGATAGTGAGATCTGATATATATGATAAGATAATATTTTTGGTATTTTTATGATAAAGATGCAAAGTAAAATAAAGGCAAAGTAAATAACTAAGTAGTAGGAGATTGATATGATAAAGATAGACCCGGGGGCCATAGGTTTCACTAGTGGCTTCTCTCGAGAGCATAAGTATTCTACAGTGGGTGAACAAATTACTGTTGAGAAATTGACAGAATTGAGCATAGTTATGAGAATATCTAGGTATGATCATGTATATAGGCATCACGTCCGAGACAAGTAGACCGACTCCTGCCTGCATCTACTACTATTACTCCACTCGTCGACCGCTATCCAGCATGCATCTAGAGTATTAAGTTAAAAATAGAGTAACGCCTTAAGCAAGATGACATGATTTAGAGGGATAGACTCATGCAATATGAAGAAAACCCCATCTTGTTATCCTCGATGGCAACAATACAATACGTGCCCTGCAGCCCTTATTGTCACCAGGAAAGGACACCGCAAGATTGAACCCAAAGCTAAGCACTTCTCCCATTGCAAGAAAGATCAATCTAGTAGGCCAAACCAAACTGATAATTCCAAGAGACTTGCAAAGGTAACCAATCATACATAAAAGAATTCAGAGAAGATTCAAATATTATTCATAGATAGACTTGATCATAAACCCACAATTCATCGATCTCAACATACACACCACAAAAAGAAGATTACATCGAATAGATCTCCACAAGAGAGGGGGAGAACATTGTATTGAGATCCAAAAAGAGAGGAGAAGCCATCTAGCTACTAACTATGGTCCCGTAGGTCTGAGGTAAACTACTCACACTTCATCGGAGGGGCTATGGTGTTCATGAAGAAGCCCTCCGTGATTGATGCCCCCTCCGGCGAAGCTCCGGAACAAGCCCCAAGATGGGATCTCGTGGATACAGAAAGTTACGGCGGTGGAATTAGGGTTTTGGCTCCGTATCTGGTAGTTTGGGGGTACGTAGGTATATATAGGAGGAAGGAGTACGTCGGTGGAGCAACAGGGGGCCCACGAGGGTGGAGGGCACGCCTGGGGGGGTAGGCGCGCCCCCTACCTCGTGGCCACATGTTACGTGTCTTGATGTGGGGTCCAAGTCTCTTGAGTTGTATTCGATGTGAAAATCACGTTCCCGAAGGTTTCATTCCATTTGGACTCCGGTTGATATTCCGTTTCTTCGAAACCCTAAAACAGGCAAAAAACAGTAATTCTGGGCTGGGCCTCCGGTTAATAGGTTAGTCCCAAAAATAATATAAAAGTGGATAATAAAGCCCAATAATGTCCAAAACAGTAGATAATATAGCATGGAGCAATCAAAAATTATAGATACGTTGGAGACGTATCAAGCATCCCCAAGATTAATTCCTGCTCGTCCTCGAGTAGGTAAATGATAAAAACAGAATTTTTGATGCGGAGTGCTACTTGGCATAATTTTAATGTAATTCTTCTTAATTGTGGTATGAATATTCAGATCCAAAAGATTCAAGACAAAAGTTCATATTGACATAAAAATGATAATACTTCAAGCATACTAACAAAGCAATTATGTCTTCTCAAAATAACATGGCTAAATAAAGTTATCCCCACAAAATCATATAGTCTGGCTATGCTCTATCTTCACCACACAAAATATTTAAATCATGCACAACCCCGATGACAAGCCAAGTAATTGTTTCATACTTTTGGCATTCTCAAAACTTTTTCAATCTTCACGCAATACATGAGCGTGAGCCATGTATATAGCACTATAGGTGGAATAGAGTGGTGGTTGTGGAGAAGACAAAAAGGATAAGATAGTCTCACATCAACTAGGCGTATCAACGGGCTATGGAGATGCCCATCAATAGATATCAATGTGAGTGAGTAGGGATTGCCATGCAACAGATGCACTTGAGCTATAAGCATATGAAAACTCAAAAAGAAACTAAGTGGGTGTGCATCCAACTTGCTTGCTCATGAAGACCTAGGGCATTTTGAGGAAGCCCATCAATGGAATATACAAGCCAAGTTCTATAATGAAAGATTCCCACTAGTATATGAAAGTGATAACATTAGAGACTCTCTTCTATGAAGATCATGGTGCTACTTTGAAGCACAAGTGTGGTAAAAGGATGGTAACATTGTCCCTTCTCTCTTTTTCTCTCATTTTTATTTATTTTTTATTTGGGCCTTTTCTCTTTTTTAATGGCCTCTTTTCTTTCTCTTTTTTATTTGGGCTTCTTTGGCCTCTTTTATTTATTTTTCGTCCGGAGTCTCATCCCGACTTGTGGGGGAATCATAGTCTCCATCATCCTTTCCTCACTGGGACAATGCTCTAATAATGATGATCATCACACTTTTATTTTTCTTACAACTCAACAATTACAACTCGATACTTAGAACAAAATATGACTCTATATGAATGCCTCCGGCAGTGTACCGGGATATGCAATGATGCATGAGTGACAAGTATGAAAGAATTATGAATGGTGGCTTTGCCACAAATACTATGTCAACTACATGATCATGCTAAGCAATATGACAATGATGGAGTGTGTCATAAACGGAACCGTGGAAAGTTGCATGGCAGTATATCTCGGAATGGCTATGGAAATGCCATAATAGGTAGGTATGGTGGCTGTTTTGAGGAAGGTATATGGTGGGTGTATGATACAGGCGAAAGGTGCGCGTTATTAGAGAGGCTAGCAAAGGTGGAAGGGTGAGAGTGCGTATAATCCATGGACTCAGCATTTTTCATAAATAACTCATATACTTATTGCAAAAATCTACAAGTTATCAAAGCAAAGTATTACGCGCATGCTCCTAGGGGGATAGATTGGTAGGAAAAGACCATCGCTCGTCCCCGACCGCCACTCATAAGGAAGACAATCAATAAATAAATCATGCTCTGACTTCATCACATAACGGTTCACCATACGTGCATGCTACGGGAATCACAAGCTTCAACACAAGTATTTCTCAAATTCACAACTACTCAACTAGCATGACTTTAATATCACCATCTCCATATCTCAAAACAATTATCAAGTATCAAACTTCTCATAGTATTCAACACACTCATAAGAGAGTTTTATTATTAATCTTGCATACCAAGCATATTAGGATTTTAAGCAAATTACCATGCTATTAAGAATCTCAAAATAATCTAAGTGAAGCATGAGAGATCAATAGTTTCTATAAAACAAATCCACCACCGTGCTCTAAAAGATATAAGTGAAGCACTAGAGCAAAATTATATAACTCAAAAGATATAAGCGAAGCACATAGAGTATTCTAACAAATTCCAAATCATGTATGGCTCTCTCAAAAGGTGTGTACATCAAGTATGATTGTGGTAAACTAACAAGCAAAGACTCAAATCATACAAGACGCTCCAAGCAAAACACATATCATGTGGTAAATAAAAATATAGCTCCAAGTAAAGTTATCGATAGAAGTAGACGAAAGAGGGGATGCCTTCCGGGGCATCCCCAAGCTTTGGCTTTTAGGTGTCCTTAGATTATCTTGGGGGGTGCCATGGGCATCCCCAAGCTTAGCCTCTTGCCACTCCTTGTTCCATAATCCATCAAATCTTTACCCAAAACTTGAAAACTTCACAACACAAAACTTAAAGTAGAAAATCTCATGAGCTCCGTTAGTGAAAAAAAACAAAAGACCACTTCAAGGTACTGTAATGAACTCATTCTTTATTTATATGGGTGTTATACCTACTGTATTCCAACTTGTCTATGGTTTATAAACTATTTTACTAGCCATAGATTCATCAAACTAAGCAAACAACACACGAAAAACCTAATCTGTCAAAAACAGAACAGTCTGTAGTAATCTGTATCTAGCGCAAGATCTGGAACCCCAAAAATTCTAAAATAAATTGCTGGACGTGAGGAATTTATCTATTAATCATCTGCAAAAATAATTAACTAAATATCACTTTTCAAATAAAAATTAAAGCAGTTCTCGTGAGCGCCAAAGTTTCTGTTTTTTTACAGCAAGTTCAACAAGACTTTCCCCAAGTCTTCCCAACGGTTCTACTTGGCACAAACACTAATTAAACACAAAAAACACAAACAAAACAGAGTCTAGATAATTTATTTATTACTAAACAGGATCAAAAAGCAAGGAATAAAAATAAAATTGGGTTGCCTCCCAACAAGCGCTATCGTTTAACACCCCTAGCTAGGCATAACAAGCAAGAATATATCTAGGTATTGCCATCTTTGGTAGGCAATCCATAAGTGGCTCTCATAATAGATTCATAAAGTAATTTAATTTTCTTTCTAGGAAAGTGTTCCATGCCTTTCCTTAATGGAAATTGGAATCTAATATTTCCTTGCTTCATATCAATAATTGCACCAATCGTTCTAAGGAAAGGTCTACCAAGAATAATAGGACATGAAGGATTGCAATCTATGTCAAGAACAATAAAATCTACGGGCACATAATTCCTATTTGCAACAATAAGAACATCATTAATTCTTCCCATAGGTTTCTTAATAGTGGAATTCGCAAGGTGCAAGTTTAGAGAGCAATCATCAAAATCACGGAAACCTAACAAATCACACAAAGTCTTTGGAATCGTGGAAACACTAGCACCCAAATCACATAAAGCATAGCATTCATGATCTTTAATTTTAATTTTAATAGTTGGTTCCCACTCATCATAAATTTCGTAGGGATAGAAACTTCCAATTCAAGTTTTTCTTCATAAGATTGCATCAAGGCATCAACGATATGTTTAGTAAACGCTTTATTTTGACTATAAGCGTGAGGAGAATTTAGCACAGATTGCAACAAGGAAATACACTCAATCGAAGAGCAATTTTCATAGTTAAATTCCTTGAAATCCATAATAGTGGGTTTAGCAACATCTAGGGTTTTAATTTCTTCAATCCCACTTTTATCAAATTTAGCATCAAGATCAAAAGATTCATAATTCTTGGAACGCCTTCTAGGTAAAGGTGGATCATATTCAGTCCCATAATTATCAAGATTCATATTGTAAAACAAAGATTTAATAGGGGACACATCAATAACTTTTAGATCTTCATCATTATTTTCATAGGAACTAGAAGACCACGCTTTTATAAAGGCATCTTTCTTAGCACGCATCTGAGCGGTTCTTTTGCACTCATAAATGGAAATTCTCATGGCTTTGAGAGACTCATTGATATCATGCTTAGGTGCAATAGATCTAAGTTTCAAAGAATCAACATCAAGAGCAATTCTATCAACGTTTCTAGCCAAATCATCAATCTTAAGCATTTTTTCTTCAATCATAGCATTAAAATTCTTTTGCGAAGTAATAAATTCTTTAATATTAGAATCAAAATCAGAGGGCATCTTATTATAATTTCCATAAGAATTGTTGTAGGAATTACCATAATTATTAGAGGGATTACTAGGATAAGGCCTAGGATTGAAATTTCCTCTATACGCGTTGTTACCAAAATTGTTCCTACCAACAAAATTCACATCCATAGATTTATTATTATTCTCAATCAAAGTAGACAAGGGCATATCATTAGGATCAGAAGAAACACTCTTATTAGCAAATAATTTCATAAGTTCATCCATCTTTCCACTCAAAACATTAATTTCTTCTATCACATGCACCTTTTTATTAGTAGATCTTTCAGTATGCCATTGAGAATAATTAACCATAATATTATCTAGGATTTTAGTAGCTTCTCCTAAAGTGATTTCCATAAAAGTGCCTCCCGCAGCCGAATCTAAAAGATTTCTAGAAGCAAAATTCAATCCGGCATAAAAATTGTGTATAATCATCCATAAATTTAAACCATTAGTAGGGCAGTTACGTATCATTAATTTCATTCTCTCCCAAGCTTGTGCAACATGTTCATGATCAAGTTGCTTAAAATTCATAATATCGTTTCTAAGAGAGATGATCTTAGCAGGAGGAAAATGCTTAGAGATAAAAGCATCTTTGCACTTGTTCCATGAATCAATACTATTTTTAGGCAAAGACGAAAACCAAGCTTTAGCACGATCTCTAAGCGAAAAAGGAAATAGCTTTAACAATATCATCATCCACATCATTCTTATTTTGCATGTCACACAAATCAACGAAGCTATTTAGATGGGTAGCGGCATCTTCACTAGGAAGGCCGGAGAACGGATCTTTCATAACAAGATTCAGCAAAGCAGCATTAATTTCACAAGATTCAGCATCGGTAAGAGGAGCAATCGGAGTGCTAATAAAATCATTGTTGTTGGTATTGGTGAAGTCACAGAATTTAGTATTATCTTGAGCCATCGTGACAAGCAAGCAAACTAACACACAAGCAAACAAAAAGCAAGCGGGCAAAAAGAGGCAATTAGAGAGGGAGGATAGAGAGAGAGAGAGGCCGAATAAAACAGCAAGGGTGAAGTGGGGGAGAGGAAAATGAGAGGCAAATGGCAAATAATGTAATGCGGGAGATAAGGGTATGTGATGGGTACTTGGTATGTTGACTTTTGCATAGACCTCCCCGGCAACGGCGCCAGAAATCCTTCTTGCTACCTCTTTTAGCACTGTGTTGGTTTTCCCCGAAGAGGAAGGGATGATGCAGCAAAGTAACGTAAGTATTTCCCTCAGTTTTTGAGAACCAAGGTATCAATCCAGTAGGAGGCTACGCGTGAGTCCCTCGCACCTGCACAAAACACATAAATCCTCACAACCAACGCAAATTGGGGTTGTCAATCCCTATAGGGCCACTTACGAGAGTGAGATCTGATAGATATGATAAGATAAGATTTTTGGTATTTTTATGATAAAGATGCAAAGTAAAATAAAGGCAAAGTAAATAACTAAGTAGTAGGAGATTGATATGATAAAGATAGACCCGGGGGCCGTAGGTTTCACTAGTGACTTCTCTCGAGAGCATAAGTATTCTACGATGGGTGAACAAATTACTGTTGAGCAATTGACGGAATTGAGCATAGTTATGAGAATATCTAGGTACGATCATGTATATAGGCATCACGTCCGAGACAAGTAGACCGACTCCTGCCTGCATCTACTACTATTACTCCACTCATCGACCATTATCCAACATGCATCTAGAGTATTAAGTTAAAAACAGAGTAACGCCTTAAGCAAGATGACATGATGTAGAGGGATAGACTCTGGCAATATGAAGAAAACCCCATCTTGTTATCCTCAATGGCAACAATACAATACGTGCCTTGCTGCCCTTACTGTCACCGGGAAAGGACACCGCAAGATTGAACCCAAAGCTAAGCACTTCTCCCATTGCAAGAAAGATCAATCTAGTAGGCCAAACCAAACTAATAATTCGAAGAGACTTGCAAAGATAACCAATCATACATAAAAGAATTTAGAGAAGATTCAAATATTATTCATAGATAGACTTGATCATAAACCCACAATTCATCGGTCTCAACAAAAACACCACAAAAAGAAGATTACATCAAATAGATCTCCACAGGAGAGGGGGAGAACATTATATTGAGATCCAAAAAGAGAGAAGAAGACATCTAGCTACTAACTATGGACCCGTAGGTCTGAGGTAAACTACTCACACTTCATCGGAGGGGCTATGGTGTTGATGAAGAAGCCCTCCGTGATCGATGCCCCCTCCGGCGGAGCTCCGGAACAGGCCCAAGATGGGATCTCATGGATACAGAAAGTTACGGCGGTGGAATTAGGGTTTTGGCTCTGTCTCTGATCGTTTGGGGGTACGTGGGTTTGTATAGGAGGAAGAAGTACGTCGGTGGAGCAACAGGAGGCCCACGAGGGTGGAGGGCGCGCCTGGGGGGGGGGGGTAGGTGCGCCCCCTACCTCGTGGCCTCCTGTTACGTGTCTTGACGTAGGGTCCAAGTCTCCTGAGTTGTATTCGATGAGAAAATCACGTTCCCGAAGGTTTCATTCCGTTTGGACTCCGTTTGATATTCCTTTTCTTCGAAACCCTAAAACAGGCAAAAAAACATCAATTCTGGGTTGGGCCTCCGGTTAATAGGTTAGTCCCAAAAATAATATAAAAGTGGATAATAAAGCCCAATAATGTCCAAAACAGTAGATAATATAGCATGGAGCAATCAAAAATTATAGATACGTTGGAGACGTATCACTGCACAGCAAGAGCGGATCAAGCGGCGCTTGCTTGCTGTCGACACGGCGTCGCAGCTGGGTACACATCCAGTCAGTACCCCCATTCCTCGCCAGGAATGGGCAGAGGCCCTCAGCGTCGTACTTACACCAGAGGCCGGCCTTGCCGTACTTGCACCGGACGCCCGTCGCGCCGTTCGCATGGGTGCCGCCGTTCACCTTGTCCGCTACCCGCTGGATGCCAACGCGCTGGTCCGTAGGCTCGACCGCCTCCTTGGCCCAGGTGTCCACCTGGGCGCAGTAGAGGAACATGGCCGTCGCATCCTTGAGCTGGTGATCTCTGATGAAATAGCCAACTTGGAGCTCGAGATCACGCTCCAGATGTACCGCGAGCGTGTCGACCGCGTGGACGAACGCATGCACAAGTTAAGGCAGAGCCAAGAACTACCCTAGGCAAGGGCTGCTGGTCATGGTCTCATGGACGCGTTTTATTTTGAAAAGTTGTTTCGACGTGAATAGTTATGTATTCGCAACAATCGTAATATTGCTCTATTTCGATATGTGTACTCTGTTTTCCCATTCTTATATGTTCTGTTTCAATGTGTGTGTATATACGCTTTCCATTCTGTATATGTGGATACAGCTAGATTCAAATTAGAATACAAAAACAGATAGAAAATGGAATACATAATATATATCAATTGTTCATTAGATCATCATAGAATATATATATTGTCAGGACCCCGATTCCAAGTCACATCGATTTAGCCGGTAACACCTCATATCACTTTGCGGCCTCACGCACGGTATTCCCACGGGTGTCGCCTTACCATGGCCCGGGACTGTTTGCGCCTTTTGGTTCACGTATATGATAGTGTCGCTAGCATCCATATGACAGAGAACCCGGGCCGACATGGCTAGTCATGAACCCAAAGCGGCACCAACCTATGGGGACAGGCATACATGAATCACATCAAGCATGTCTGTCAGCAGCGTGTGAATCCGGGCTGTAGCACTGGGCTAACAGGACTCCGGGAACCCGGGCTGTAGCAGGCTAGGCAAGACTCCGGATGTCACCGCGTGACATTTCCCCGAAGGGACAGACACATGAACGAAGTGAAACACATGCCGACCAGTCAAGTGTCCTGAGCAGTAGTGCTGGGCTAACAGGACTCCGATGAACCGGGCTATAGCAAACTACTATGGCTCATGGAAGCACTAGACTACATTTTCCCATAAGAGAGGCTGCCAAGGATGAACAACTAGATTGTCGGATCCCACACATACCAAGCATTTCAATCATACACACAATATGCTTGATATGTGTAAATACAACATGGCATCACAACATAACTCTACAACTCAAGTATTTATTCCTTAGGCTCCGAGGAGCGAGAAATTATAAACATGGGTCTCATGACCCAACAATCATAGCATACAAATCAAAGCACATGCGGAAGCTTAACATGTCTGAGTACATACATCTACAAATGAAAAGGCTGAGAAGCCCGACTATCTACCAGACCCTGCCGAGGGCACAAGAATGTAGCTGAGGTAACAAGCTAAACGTCGAAGTCCATGTGGAACTACTTGCGAGACTGAAGTCTCTCTGTAAAACATAAATTAAGCAAACGTGAGTACAAATGTACCCAGCAAGACTTACATCAGAACTAACTACATATGCATCGGTATCAACAAAGGGGGTGGTGGAGTTTAACTGCAGCAAGCCAGCTTTGACTCAGTGGCTAACCTGAACTACGACTGCAAGCAACTCTTTTGAGGTGGCGCACACGAGTCCACATATTCACCATTCAATACACCACTATGGACCCGCTTCCGTCTCCCTACGAGATCGCCATCCATAGCACTCATGCTTATCTTGCGCATTTTAGAGTATCCACTTTCACTTGTCTATGAACTATGCAAGGGGTCCAAGTTTCCATATCCGAGGAATCTGGCTATTCGAATAGATAATGATAAACCTGCAAGGGTGTACTTCTTCACACACGCTCCCACCACTTACCGTCGTTTACACGACATGTACTCGGCAACCTTCAAGCGGAAGCCCAACGAGGGTGTCGGCCACGGCCTACCTAAACACTCAAGTCTCTAGTCCAGGTTTATCGCCTATCCAGGTTCCATCCGCAGGGAGTCCGGCCGAGGTTTCCACATACGGCCCCGAACGATGTGTACAGGGTTCTAAGACACCAATCGGGCGCCCGGCATGCCCGGCCACGGTGTATCTACCGCATCATAGCCCACCCCTAGGGTCAGCGCTACGCACGGCCGCCAACACATAACCTGCAAACACCAGAAACTAGTTGCAACTCCTGGACAGAGTACTAGGGTGATTAAGAAGCCGAGAGGGTCAGTTAAGGATCCCAATGAGTGGTAGTAGCTGTTCATGGATCACAGACACAGAACTCAGTTCCTGAGGATGGCTGCAATGAGACAACCCACCATGTACTCCTACATGGCCTCTCACCGCTACCTTTACCAAATCGTGTTCACACACTTAGCTCACACACAGTAGGACATGTTCACAACTTTCCAATTCATCCCCGATGAATCAAACCTGACACAACTCTAAGCAATAGCAGGCATGACAAGCAAACATGAATGAGTAGGCACATCAGGGCTCAAACAACTCCTACTCATGCTAGTGGGTTTCATCTATTTACTGTGGCAATGACAGGTAATGCAAAGGAATGGGGTTCAACTATCGCAGCATGTAACAGTTGAATCGTTGTTGTCCTAATGCAGTAAAAGAGAGCATGTGCAAGAGAGTGGGTTTGTATCGGAATGAACAAGGGGTTTTTGCTTGCCTGACACTTCTGAAGATAGCATTGAGTCTTCATCAGTGTCAACGATCACAACGTCGACACAACGTCTATCGAGAGGGGACAAATACCGGAAACAGAGAAAGAAACACAATCAATGCAATGCACAATATGATGCATGATCATGACATGTCAATATGCTGTGGTTTGAGCTAATGCAACTAGCAACATGTTAAATGGAGTTGGTTTGAACCCTAGGTTCAAATTCAAACTCCATATGTGAGAGTTTAAATTCCATTTATGTGAATTGGCCTAAATAGCAGCCATAAGTTGTTCTAACTTGCATGAAAATGCCATAAACAGATTCCTTGAATTTTTTTG
This sequence comes from Triticum urartu, assembly GCF_003073215.2. NCBI lineage: Eukaryota > Viridiplantae > Streptophyta > Magnoliopsida > Poales > Poaceae > Triticum > Triticum urartu. The sequence continues at coordinate 408,749,437 of NC_053028.1, forward strand.
ATAATTTTTCATATATAAATTATTTCATTTGGAGTTACGGTTTAATTTCTATGATTTTTTGAAGTTTAAGTCATTTTCTGGAATTTCCTGAATTGTTTTTAAAACAGAAATTAATTACTGCGTCAGCATGACATCGTCATGACGTCAGCAGGTCAACGGGGCACGGTCCAGGTCAAACCTGACCAGTGGGACCGACTGGTCAGTGACCCAGTGACATTTAGTGTCACAGACAGGTGGGTCCGGTCAACGGCCACGTCAGCGAGGTCAATGGTTACGCGTGGGGCCACTGTGTTTAGATTAATCTTAATCTATTTTTGTTAGTTGGTTAGTTAGGCAGCGGGGCCCGCATGTCAGCGAGCCAGGGGGTTAGTTAGTGGTTCAATTAGCCGCTAATGACGCGTCCACGTCATCCAAAACGGCGGCTAAATGGAACACGGTGGGGTTGCCCGTCCGGCCGATTCCGGCGATGAGAGCTCGCGCGGCTAGGTCCTGCGGACGCAGCGCGACGAGGCGCATCGATCGGTGGTGGTGGGTGGTGCTAGGGCGGCCGGAAACGGCAACGGCGCCGAGTGAGGCGACGGCCGGAGTTCGGGAGCAGATGGGTTCGGGGCTAGAGAGCGTGGGAGGGGGAGATACTGGTGGCTACGGGTTCGCGGAGACGCGCTGAGCACACTGGTGTGCTCGGACACGGGCTGCAGTGCCCATGGCCGCGTCTGCATCATCGCCGACGGCGAGGAGCTGACGGCTTCGGTGGAAGATGCGGCTAGAGGACGGGAACGAGCTCAGGGAGGAGGGGGAAAGACGTAGCAGCTCACAGCGAGTTGAACGAAGACCTCGGCGTGCTCGGGGAGGGGTTGGTGACGACGGGAGGTCGGTGGCGATCTCCGGCGGCAGAGGAGGAAGAAGACGATGGCAACGGCGATGCAGGCCGTCCGGGCTTGGTTCATTCGTCTTGGAGAAACGGCGCGAGGATTCAGAGCTCGGGGGCACGACCGGAGGGCGAGGGGACGGCTGTGGCTGCGCGTACGCGAGACGGTGGCCGGTGGTTGCTCTCGGATGGATCTCGGGGAGGAGCTAGGGGGTGAGGGAGAGAGCAGAGAGTGAGGGAGAGGAGCGAGGGGTCTCCAGGGGGTGTCGTGGCGCTCGGAGCCGTCCCCAGCAACAGCGGCAACCAGGAGCTGGCCGAGCGCGTGCGCACGCGCCGCGGCCACACGCCCTCCTGCCTACTGGCAGGAGGTTAGGGGTGACTGGCGCGTGGGCCTCGTGGGCTGGCTGTCCACTGGGCCGGCCAGGTAAGTCCAGCTAGGCCTTTTTTTGTTTTTGTTTTTCTATTTGTTTGCTGCTGTTTTGGCTTTAGTAAAAATACTAAAGCATTTTGTAAAATGCTAGAATAATTTGTGGATACTCTCTAGATTATTCTAGTGGCCCACATTTAATTTCAGCATTATCTGAGCATTTAAATTATTTATAGTATTTAAATGCCCAAAGTCAAATACAATATGAATTAATTCAAAAATCCAGGAATAACCTAGAAATATGTTCATCATTTTTGGCAGAGGTTTTCACCCTTATCAGAAATCATGAACATTTTCAAAGGGCATTTTTGGGTTCATTGAATATGACTTTTGTTGAGCCTATTTGAAATCCATGTGGTGCTAGGGTTTGAACATCCCCATTTCAAGTTTCTGAGAATTTAAACATGATGCAAGATGATGATGCAAAGACAAGCAAGGCCAAAACTAGAGCTGTGACATATATATATATATATATATATATATAACAACATTATTCTAACTAGTTGACTGCCCGTGCGTTGCTACGGACTACAATTATTTTCATGAAAAGATAAATAAACGCATAATCTGAATTTTTCTTATATTTTATTTAAGTCCAACCTCTCTTACTATCAACATGCACCCTAGTGACTCACCTATTCCAATCCCAAACCTTTCATTTGTACAGAACAAAAATATATAGACACACTATTCATTCTATGCTGTCACAAACACAGGGGGTGGCTCCCTTCCCTTTTTATTACCACTACACACTGTCACTTCCTTCCTGTTGTGACATTTGGACTATGCCGTGCTGCCACTGCCATGCATGGCTTCACAATTTTGTCTTGACCAAGGTTCCCATCTTTGACCGATGAAAATAAAAGACTGAGACCATGCAGCAACTGTAACATCGCATTCGGCAGCCACACACGAAGAGCAATGGCGCTGTATTCCTGTAGCTGTGCATGATTCCTAAGCAGCACTAAATCTTATCAGAAAAAATATAGTTCTTTTATAATGATAAAATACTTCAACTATATATGATGGACCTCTTGTATGGTCAGTGACAAGAAAGCCAAGCAAGAGAATACCGGGAGCAGGTTGTTGGTGTCTGAGGTCGGTACACACCAAATGGCCGTATGCATCACTCTGATGCAGAGGCCGGGGAGCCCCCCCTTTTTGAAAAAAAACACCAAAATTCCTTGGGAAAGCCTGACTTTTCTCTGTTTGCAAGATTTTTGTAAACATGAATTGAAGAGCGTGTGATTATTCATAGTGAAGAAGCATACATCAAATCTATAAGAGTGCATTACTATTGGATTATTATGACTACTTCTCATGTATTTGTTGGCAAAAGTTACATGCATGGTGCGTATTAATTTACATCTTTATTCAATTGTGTCAATTTTGATTTTTCAATCTATGCAACTTTTGTCGCTTTGTTAACATCCTTCTTCAGGAGTGACTTTTTGGCACAATTCAAATTACCTTTTGGAACTATTCAAAATATAGGGCTCATTCAAACTCATCCTCCAAAGTGACTTTCTTCCTTCTCCATGAGCTATTTGGTCTCTGTAACCAAAAAATGCATTCACAAAACATGATTAGAGCAATGAAAAATGGATGTCATGTCAGGTTTGAAGAAAACAACCACAGTTATGCTACCTTTCATAGATGCTGTCGTCGATGACAATTTCTGGTATTAGCAGCACATATGCAACCAAACTTGGTAACAGACTATGTTCGGGCAATAACAAACAACTCAACCAAATTGAAACTAAAGTTAATGTTAACCAATACAGCGGAGGTTCAGAGGAGGTAGGAACCTTCTGTAGACTGTAGTACTATGGTTCATCGTCTGAGCCACACCGTGGGATCCCCTCATCTATGCTATCATCAAGCACAAGAAAATAATTAGTTGTCTCACAGGTAGTGAAAATACTCTTCTACCCTGCTAAGCCCTAATCTAGAAGGAATGAACACTGAACTATATAGTAAAAGAATTTCATTCATCCATCATTCTTGCAATACGACGACTAATGAATAAAATACTTTTATAGTACTTCAAATCCTTTCTACCCATCTCTACGATGACATTCATATGAAATAAATAAATTATGTGTAAGTATGTTACCATATCATTAATTTTAAACCCGGACATTTAGACCCACCTTAAACAAATAATCGAGTACACCCAGCACCAATAAAATGTTTCTCTTCCATGGACTTATTTTTGCATCAACAGGAGCACCCCTCCCCCCGTTCCATTCCTCATAGAAAAATAAAACAACCATACCGAGTTTACCCAAGTTCATCTTTTTGTCCTTTCCAAGTGTAATAAAAAAGATAAACTAAAAACAAAAAATGAAAGAATTTGGCAGCATAAAGCCAACCCAACAGACAACCCATTATTAACTCCTAGCAGAAGTGACTCATAGTACTATATTAGTACCAAAGCAGAGTCAGAGTTTACGTCACTTAGTTGCCCTCGAAACCAGAGTATCAATAATATGACATATTCAAGTCCTATAAAATATATTGGCCTATTAGAGCATGTCTAATGCAGGTTGCCTGTTATATGGTATACCACACGTGTAATTCTGCCCAAAATCTTCATATTTTTTCTTCCTAAATGTAATCTAAACCAAATTAATAACTATCTTAGAATTGTTTGTTATTTTGAACATTAAGAGATCGCTTCACTAAACTATGAAGGATACAATAGAATCACATGCTCTAATTTAAAATATGATTTTTGATTAAATGCTAAACCTGAGGAAAGAAAGGTGTATACTAATACAGATAATTCCTCTGCATATCCGTGCCCTGTTGTGCAGAAATATTCAGCTTCCCTAAAGTCGAAAACCAAAAATAGTATCATTTCTTGTCTACTATAATTTTGCAAGATGACTTATTGGATATGTAAGCTCACTCACATTTCACAAGAAATTGTTCTTATTTTCTTAAAAAAATTATCAATCATTTACATCACTTTGTTTTTGTAAATGTGCGCAGACTCTATTGGAATGATGAAGCTTCTTGAATCTCATTACCTCTTGATTGAGGTCTCAACACTGATACTGATGGCAACTGTGATGGTGTTGTAGACCCTGAGTCCCTGATCCTAGCCAGGATACCGATGGTAACAGAGAAGCATCAGTTGTGATGAGTTAACAAAATACAAGCAAGTATGATCAGATAGCTCTGCAAACGAACCTTGATGACTTCTCCACGTCTCAACTGATGGAAGAACTGATCTGGCAGCAGTAGCTTCCTTGCCTAACAAAGTTATAGGTTGGTAGATGATTAATGCCAAGAAGAGACACCAGCCCATCTAAGAGCTACATGCATGGACAAAATAGATTAGGAGATCAACGATATCACACTGGCATATCGACAAACAGGTTGCATGCAGAGTACAAGATATGAATCAATGCATGGAACTGCAGGGCAAAACTGAGTGAACGATGCCATCTTGGTACATCGCCCGGCGGCGTGGGCAAGCCGCCACGGCCGCCTTGGGAAGTTTCCACCTCGTTGTTGGTGCTGACAAAGAAAGGGGGAGAGGCTAGAGGACTGCGTCGCGTGTAATCGTCCGGTGAGGATGGTGTCATTGCCGCCGCCATCGTTGTTCCTGGAGGCTCTATACCGCAACCCTCCGCGCTCATCCATGAGAGGAAGTACAGCCGCGCGCCGCAGCACATGGGAGACAAAGTACATCCACGGTGCTCCTCTGTGGCCATGGTGGCAGACGGCAAGGGGAATTGACCACGGTTCGATGTACCCATGTCCGTGATGTCCTAGGGTGCCCAGAATCGTCCGAGAAGACGTCGCAACGGAGGAGATCGATGGTGCCGTGTGGCGGCGGAAGCTTGAGGTGTTGGTGCAGGGTGGACGCGGTGTCCAGAATCGTTCGAGAAGACATCGTAGCGGAGGAAATCGATGGCATTGCACGGTGGCGGAAGCTTGAGGTGGTGGCGCAGGCAGGGGTAGCAGGGGAAGCGCGGCTCAGGAGGGTCGAGCGCCACACGCATTGGAGAGGGAGGGGGAGACGTGGGTGCGTGAGGCGAGACGTGTATGCGAACGTGCGTGGTGGGTTTCAACCGGCTGGTTTTTCTCCAGAGGGGGAGTACGTGTGCTTTGGCTTTGCTTAACCCAATGGTCTCTTTTACGGGAACCTGACTTACGCTAAAAAAATCGATGGGAGGAGAGCACGAGGCGGGGAGCGAACGAGGTCGAACGTAAGCGAAGATGTTGAACCATCACGATGTTCGATTCTGCTTTAATAATAGAGATCGTAGGATTAGAATAATTATTTGGATCACAACCTATATAGGGCCCGACAGGTCCTTCCCGAGCTTCCCAACCTCTCGCGCCCGACCAGGTGCGAGACTTGCGGCGACCCCGATCGGGATCCCGATCCCGCCTCCTCTGCCCTCTCGTCCTAACGACCACCGGCCGGCCGTCATCTCCGACGCGACTCGCCGCCGCCGACCGGATCCTGCTCCCCCTCTCCCATCCCTTCTACCACCGTTGCCGGATCCAGCTTCCCCTCCGTCGCCACCTTAGGTCTGACCGCCGGCGCGGGCCAGCGAGCGACGGCAGACGCCGGCGCGAGGGAGCCCGCGGCGGCTGGAGGCGGCGAAGCCCCAGCCACCAACTGCGCCGCCGGCCGCCCCTGCCACCAACCGCGACGCTGCGAGGCCCGACCTCTTATCGCGCCGCCGCTTGCCCCAGCCGTTGCCCCCGTGCTCTCTACTAGCGTAGCCCGTCGCCGTCCGTGGTGCTCTGAAAAGCAGTGCAGTTCGGGAGCATGGCGCGAGCTCAGAAACTCGCCGCCCCTTGCTCCGGCGAGCTCATCTGCTCCCGTCGACGGACGCACCTCCGCTGCTCGTCGCTGACCACAATGCGGCGATGACGCCGAGATTTGTGAGAAGCTCCATGTCGTCGTCCTTCAGTGACGGGATGAATTCCATCGCGTTTCCAAAGTTGACCTTCTCCCCTTCTTCATACTGACCTTCTTTCTCTCGTAGCACTCGCGGGGAGCGGGATACAGACCGGCATCTCCTCCATGCCGGCGTTCGCACAAAAATGAACTACCTCAGTCTCCTCCTCAACGCCGCTGTTTCGCCCTCAATTTCCTTCGGCCTCTTCTACATCGGCGTCAGCTCTCTCCGACCTTCCTCGTCAACTCTCTCTGACCTTCCCCGCACCTTTCCTCTGCTGCCGCGCATGGTGCTTCGTGGCATCCCAAGTGCCTCTCCAAAACAGTCGTGTGTAGTGCTCCCCTGAAATCCTCATGTGTGGAAAGCTATGGCATCCAGCTACTACGGTTGTTTCTATTTAGCATTTTTTTTCTTCTCTTTAAACTAGCTGTCGATTTGCCCCAGTCTCTCTGATGTGCTGCTACATATAGATGTGTTGCTCATGTGAAAAATGTGTTAACTGAATTTAACAGTCTTGACAGAACTGCAGGTGTGTGTGTGTCTAATTTATTGTAAAATTTCTCATTTTACCCTTCTACAACCATTGAGATGTTCATAGACGTTCCATGAAGTTCTACAACAACTATACGCCAAGTCCTACTCCAGCTATGCACTGTTCTTCACGGTGATTTGCATGCCTTGCTGCTACTGGATACTGGACGTGTGTCCTTGTGGGCTTGATGGACGTATGTTGACTAGCGTCAGGCTCCGGAGAGCAGAACAAAGTTGACCTTCCATGCAAAGAATTCAGATATGTTCTACTATTGTCATTCATCTATGGTAATTCATGGTCCCACATGTATGGTGTTAGTTTGCTGAATCTACACAAGCCGTGCTGAGTATTCTTGCTACAATATTGCTAATTCCAAGAATCCTTACCGAAGCATTATACTAAATCTGAAAGAAATACTGCCTGAAGCGAAATGAACACTTTCAGTTCAGAATTATGTATCCCTTCTTGCCCAACAACACAACTTGCTTCCCGAACCTGAATTTTCAATCGGTCTAGTCTTCATATTTGTTTTTATAATGTTTCGACGAAGCATCGAACAAAGCGTTCATTCACGCCTAACAATTTGCGTGTGTGTGTGCACTAACCTGCTTTTGTTCAAGTCTTTCCCAAATCTCACATACTAGTGCTGGTGTTCTCTCTGTATGTTTGCTAAAGTATGTATAGAAGCTTTATATATTTATATTGTGATTGATTTCTCCGTGCGCACACTCATGTGTGTGTGTGCACGCGCGCACATGCCAGAGCCAGTTACCTTACCGACGACCAGTGAGCACGCCTCCGTGCAGGTCGTTACATACCCTGCATGGTGAAGATGGTCATGTGACCCTCTTCCACAAATGGATTCTCCCCGTTTCTAAAATAACCTATAGGTTGTAATTTAAATAATGGATAAGTTCCTTGTTTATTTCAAAAACCAAGAAGTTTAATTTTAAAAAATAGAGCAGTTCAAAAATACAAATGTGGAAGCTCAAAAGCAATAATTGAAGAAGTTCAAAAACAATTTCAAATTTAAAAAATGGAAAGAGTTAAAAACGTTCATAAAAATGATTTTCCACTTTTAAAAAAACTAGTAGTTCAAATTAGACTAACGACCCTGTTCCATGTTTATATATAAAAATATTTGTTTTCCGTTACTAACCAAAAACTAAGGAGTTCAAACTTAAAAAGTGGTGAAGTCTGACGTTTATAAAAAAACAATTTTTTTGCCGATAGTTCAAGTGCAAACGACCAAGTTTAGAAAAAATTGGTTTGTGGCGAAAAGTGTAATTTTTATTACTATTTTGTATGTTTCATTTGACAGAGGCTTCATATGTTTCATTTTGTAAGTTGCCCCTATAGTTCAAGTGCAAACAAAATAAAGCTCATGTACAAATACGAAAGAAAAGTTCATCTAAATGAAAAGAGAGTTAACTTAATAAAAAATATTTTATAATAAATGTACTCGAAGTTCAATTACTATGGAGAAAGTACTCATTTTAGATAGTAGACATCACGTTAAGAAAAAAGGGAAAAGTTAATGGACAGGAATAACAGAGCAATTCATGTAACTTAGATATTTTTGGTTGAGACATACAGAAACAATAATTACAATGGGAAAAAAGTAAATTTAATAGTAATCCAATTTTCCTTTTATAATATATAAAACTAACAAGTTCAAATTAAATTGCACATTAGTTTAATGTCTATATAAAGAAATAGATTTTCCCTATTTCTAATTAATAAAACCAAGGAGGTCAAATTAAAATAACCGACAAGGTCAAAAAAACATAGAAGTTCATATTTGAAAACCATAGAAGTTCAATTTGAAATAATCGAGAAGGTCAAAAAACCTAAAAGTTCAAATTTAAAACCTAGAAAATTGTTTGCTTATTTAAAACCATATTTTTCTAAGAAGTTCGAAGTAAAAAAAAAGAAGTTCAAAGGTTAAAAAAACTTAGATGTTTTTTCATTACTAAAAAATAAAACGAAGAAGTTAACATTAAAAAATAAGGAAAAACTAAAAAAGTTTTAGAAGACTTAGTTGTTCAAAAAATTATTTAAAGATAGCATTTTCCATTTTCCAAAATAAATTAGAGGTTCAAATTTCACAAAGATAGAGGTTCAATGTTTATTACAGAACTAAGAAAAGTCAAACTAAAAATACAAAGAAGTTCAACTTTTTAATAATAAAGGGGTTATATAAAAAACTAGAGTTTTGAATTTAAATAACCGAGAAGTTCAACTTTTAGTACAAAACCAAGACGCAAGTTAAAAAAATTTCTAAAAATAAGAAGTTCAAATTAAAAAGACGAAGAAGTTCAATGCTTGTTACAAATCCAAAAGAAGGTCATTAAAAAAAGCATGTCAAACAATTTTATAAAAAAGATTTTTCTCTGTTAAAATAAACCTAGAAGCTCAAATTTAAAAACGAAGCGTCTTGAGGTCTATCAAAAAGTAGGATTTTTGTCGTCACTAAAAGAAATAAAACCAGGAAGTCCAAATTAAAAAGATGGAGAATTTTGATGATTATAGAAAACTCAGATTTCCTCATAATTAAAGAATGGAAACACGAAGTTCAATAATAACATAACAAGAAGTTCAACTTTTAAAAATAGAGCGCTTCAAAATTTCATAAAAAATGATTAAGAAAATTAGATTAAAAATTCATAAAAAAACTCATATATTTTCACTTAACCAAGAGAAGTTCAGATTGATAACTACCAGAAGTTCACATACTACACGGTGTGCTTTTTGTATTAAAAAGAATAAAAAACAATGGCTAAATTTATTGTTGTTATAAGTTCAAGTCCTTCATCGGAGAAAGTTAAAAAAATTATTGCGAGAGAGGTTTGTACAAAAATAATATCATTTGTGTAACACTAACGAATGGATGAGTAAATTACAAATGAAAATATGTCACAGAAGTTCAACGTGAAAACGGCGGGAAGTTCAACTAGTATAGTGAATGAATTTCAGATGAAAAACTCTTAAAATCGTCGCGAGTATGAAAAAACGATCAACACGGGAAAGTTGCGTGTTTACAACAGCTTTTCATCGGTATATTACTTGCTTAATTCCGGTGAGTGTCCCGGTGATTGTATGGAGAGCTACAGGCAAAAAAAGCACGTGAAAAACAGAGTGAAGTTCAAGTAGACATGCCGAGAAGTTCAGCTCTTCACGCGGTGCATTCTCGAAGAATCTGTTTTGCGATAAAGGCAGAACGAATGATCTCGCCATTTTCAAAATTACTTCAAAACAGCTAGGAATCAGAGAAAACCATCAACACGAAAAAGTTTCACATTTTTCTTAGCTTTTCAATGGTATATTATTTGCCTCATTCCGATAAAGTTTGTAGACATTACGGCGAAAATACGTTTTTAGCCATTTTCAAAATTGACTTAAAATAGTAAGGAATTGGGAGAAACACTATATATCAAAAAGTTTCTCATTTCCTCAAGCTTTCCAACACCATATCATTTGCTACATTTGGACGTATGATTAAAAATTAGATGGAAAATACGGACTCGGTGGAGCTTCTACCATTTTCTAAATTACTCTTAAACCGTTCAAAATTAGAAAAAGCTTACAACATGAAAAAGTAGCGCATTTTCATAAGCTTTCAATGCCATATCATTTGCCTCAATTGGATTAGCGTTTTAGAAATGACATCGAAAATACTAACTCGGCAGTTCAGTTTGCAAAATTTTACGATTTTCCAAATTACTCTTTAAACATAGGGAATTAGAGAAAACTTTCAACATGTGGAAGGAGCGATTTTGTAGCAGCTTTCCAACGTCATATTATTTTCCTCATTCCGATAAATGGTTTACAAATGCGATCGAAAATACGATTCACGTTTTTTGTATAAAGAAAAAACAGTTTTCAAAACTGCTCTTAAACCGCTTACATTTTGCCAAAAATTTAACTTGGGTCATGATGCTGGTGTCCATAGCTTTCCAACGGTATCGCAAGCTCCATTTGGACAATGTTGGCGGAAGTTCAACCTAGCACTGGGAGAAGTTCAGGTCGAATAACTCACGCAGTAAAATTGCAACAGAGACATGTTTCATCACGACCCGAGAGCAAATCCGCCAATGAGCGAGATTCCTATTTAAAACGAGCATTTAATTGCTAAAAATCGTTTGTAGATTACACTTACATCACATAGAACATGATTGACCAAAAAAATTCCCGCAGGGAGACACGGTTGAGAAGATAGCCTGAAGGTCAGGTTCCTACAGAGAGAAGTTCAGTCGTGTAAATCACGAAGTTTATGTTGTGATCAGGATAATATTCTGATCCCGTGATCATAATAGTGTTTATATATATATATATTATGACAACACTTACGCACTGCACGCTCAACACGAGAGCACTGTATTTCTATAGCAAGAGCACTGCAATACAAACTAGTGAACTTCGTTTCGAAAAAAACTATATGCGATGTTTTTTTGGTACTGTTTTCGTTCTAATTTTTTAACCGTTTATCGGAACGAGGCATATAATATACCGTTGGAAATCTATGGATTATGCGCAACTTCGCCATGTTGAACAATTTTCGAAATTCCTCGCGGTTTAACAGCAGTTTCAAAAACGGTGGGGCGGATGACGAGTGGCAGCGAGCGTATTTTCATGATTTTTTTTCTAAACCGCTCATCGGAATAAAGCAAATGATACGCCGTTGGAAATATATCATCGAGGCGCATCTTTTTCATATCTATTATTTTCTCTAATTCGTTACAGTTTAAGAGCAGTTTCAAATTTACTAAATCGCGGAATTATGTTATTTTGAAATTTTTGCAATTTTCTTTACTGTTTTCGCTCTAGGTTTTGAACCGTTTGTCGAAATGAGGTGTGTAATACGTCGTTGGAAAGCTATGGACAAGGCACATCTTTCATATGTAGAAATGGTTTTGAGATTCCTTAAAGTTTTAAGTTAATTTTGAAAATGGTGCGGCGGACGACGAGTGGCAGCACTTGTTTTTCGCAAAAAATTTACAAACCGCTGGTCGGAATGATTCAAGTTATACGCCATTGGAAAGATATAGACGAGGTGCAACTTTTTCATGTAGAACACTCTCTAATTCTTTATGATTTAAGAGGAATTTTGAATTTACCGAAATGCGGACACTCTGTTTTTCGCGACACCCAAATCGATGTCTAAACCGCATTAGATAGAAGAACACACTGCTTCATATAGGAAATCGCACTGCACCAGACAATCAAGTGAACTGCATGTTTTCTAAATGCATTTTTGTTTTAAATGAATTGTATGAAAAGTCCTTTGTAGTGGACTTTATTCAAGACCAAAGCGCAGTGCATTTGCATGATTTTTAAATGCATTTTTATTTTAAAACGAGTGCAGTGAAAAGTCCTTCGCAGTGGACTTCTTGTAGACCAAAGTGCACTACATTTTTTGCATGTTTTTTAAATACATTTTGTTTGAAATGGCCTATACTGAGGAGTCCTTCGTAGTGGACTTTTTTCAAGACCAAAGTGCACCGCATTTGCATGATTTTTTAATGTATTTTGGTTTTAAAAGGTGTGTGCTAAAAAGTCCTTTGTAGTGGACTTTTTGGTAGACCAAAGTGCACTGCATTTTGCATGTTTTTTAAATGCATTTTTGTTTGATGTTCTAAATTCATAGTGGCTTTTGCACTACCAAACCTTCCGGAACTGTATTTTTTTCAAGTTCCAAATCTGCAGACAAGTCGAATGTACACTGCGTTGTCGAGAGTAAGGAACTACATGGTTTTTCTTTTCCCCATTTTTACACACTGAATCAAAGCGAACTACAGAAACACAAACCCAAAATTGCACTGTAGCACTAAAGGAACCACACCCACTGCAAACAGTTGTAAACGCACGCAAGGGATAACTTTTTCTGAACTGCATGGGGCTCCTATTGAATCAGGTGTCAGCTGCTTTCGGAGGACACCCAGGAGAGTAGTTCGCCCAGGACCTTCATGCAGTGAAGTTATCTGGGTGTTGCAGTGTGTTTACTCCATGACAGATGCGGGATTGCAGTATGGCGGGGGATGAGGAGAAGTGCACAACCCAAAATCTGCAAAAAAAAGTAGAGCAAAAGAAGCTCTTTTCTCAACTGTAAATGGGAAGGTACTGTTCTTCCAGGGCGTTGGTGGCGGCGAACAACACCTCCACCCCACGTGAACTGTTCACGTTTGTGGATATGGCTGCTTGCACCGACACAGTGAACTGCTCAGGTATTGCACTGTGTTTACGGATAGTTGGTGGAGTTGTCACCACTGACGACTCCTAACGATCCTCACCCTACAGCACAGAAGTGCACTACATGGGGAGTCGACGATGGCGACGCACCCATGTTGTGTGGACTGCTCCAGCAACGCCATTGCTTTGCTCATCCCAGTGAGGAGGAAACAGGGGAGTGCACTGTTTCGCCAGCGGTGTGGACGAAGTGAGCTGCAGTTGAAAAAAAAATCACTACGCGGACGAAGTGAGCTGCACTGACGTGGTCACTACCTTCCTTGTCGACGCCAAAGTGAGGCCGAACATGGAAGCGGCGACATAGAAGAGAGGGGAGGGTTGACGAGGAGTGGGGGAAAAGGAAGGCGAAATCACCAGAGCCGGCCGCCGGAGAGCCCAGCCCCGCCTCCACCACCGGAGACTGTACTGCACGCATGCGCAAATTGTACTGCATCTTTGAGGGCCTAGACGGGCGCACACCCTTGCCTATGGAGGCGCGAGCATGGATTTAAGAGGACCCCTCAGGTGGAGGTAGATGCAGAGGCATCGACATGTGGTTGAGTTGGATGCCGGGAGTCATGGAGGGGAGCATCACTGGCGAACTGCACGGCTGAGGAGGGAGAGCTGCAGCGCCAGCCAACCTGCATGGCATCGGTACTTGGAAGCGCACTTCCTGCCGCCCTCCCCCGCTACCTCGCGTGCTCCCTATTACGGATTTGTGGCCGTACCGGGGATTTCTTGCTGCCGCAGCAGGGGATAGTGGCACCTGCATGCTCACGCCATGGGCAGGCGAGGAAGGGGCCAGGGGAGAAGTCATTGGTGGTGATAGATCGGCCATGGAGGGTGCTGGACGGCGGGGTAGGGAGCCTAGCCGACGGATCCGGTGTTGATGCCCACGCCCCGGGCCGGTGGCGGCTAGGTCCGATGAAATCCGTTGGGTGGCGGCCTGTTCGTTGCTGGAAGGAGGCCACCGTTGCGCGGGTCAGGGCTGCAGCATGGCTGGCGAGGTCTCGGCAGGGGTAGGTGCGGCCGAAGGCTGGTCTCGGTGGAGGGGGAGAGTGGATCCGCGGGGAGGCACTGCCAGGGCGCGGCTGGGGAGGAATAAGGTGGGAAGGAGGGGATTGGGCACGAAGGAGGAAGAAGGTGCGAGGGGTTGGGTCGGGCAGTAATAGAACGTGGGAGGAGAGGGGTAGGTACGTTGACTCCTTTTGTTTTCGGATTGGGGTGGAATCGGTGGTGGGAGGTGTTAGCAGAATAAGCCACAAGTGTTGTTAGAATAAGGTCTTAAGGGGTGTTGTTAGAATAGACCCACCCTATATATATTATCATCACATATACGTGATGATACTTAACTACTAGGTACAATGCATAAAATTGAAAATGATCAATACTAAAACTAATAATCCCTCCTGGGGCCAGTATACCAGTAGCCCCTCGTCAGCAGCTCCCTGGTGCGCGGTGTCTTCCCAGTGCGGAGGCAGTACTCCTGTCGGTGTCAAAACTGGCAGATTCCGGGTAGGGGGTCCCGAACTGTACGTCTAAGGTGGATGGTAACAGGAGGCAGGGGACACGATGTTTACCCAGATTCGGGCCCTCTTGATGGAGGTAATACCCTACGTCCTGCTTGATTGTTCTTGATGATATGAGTATTACAAGAGTTGATCTACCACGAGTCAAAGAGGCTAAACCCTAGAAGCTAGCCTATGGTATGATTGTCTGTTGGCCTACGGACCAAAACCCTCCGGCTTATATAGACACCGGAGGGGGCTAGGGTTACACAAGGTCGGTTACAAAGGAGGAGATATACATATCCATATTCCCTACCTTGCCTTCCATGCCAAGTAGAGTCCCACCCGGACACGAGACGAAGTCTTTAATCTTGTATCTTCATAGTCCAACAGTCCGGCCAAAGGATATAGTCCGGCTGTCCGGAGACCCCCTAATCTAGGACTCCCTCAGTAGCCCCTAAACCAGGCTTCAATGACGATGAGTCCGGCGCGCAGTATTGTCTTCGGCATTGCAAGGCGGGTTCTTCTCCAAATCTTGAATATCTGTTAAGTAGTGTCTGGCTCCCATAAATGTTGGGCTTCTTGACTTCTGTGCCCAATAAGGGCCATCTTCCACGCGTTGAGTGAATGCGAGGAGCCAGGGCGTTTTTACGTTCGCCCCCCTAGCCAGGTAAATAAATTGTCTATTAAAGGGATGGGGATTCTTAGATCCAATCCACACCATCCTCCCCCAGCGAGAATCCATCGAAGCGCGCTCGGAAAAAATCCATTCCATCATGGCCGACCACCGCAGCTCCTCCTCTCGCCCCCATAGCCCCAGGCCCGGTGATTGGGAGAGGTGTTCCATCCTGCACAGCCGTTTAGTAGAGCTGCAGACCCAGGGATTCCTCCCTCCAGCGTATATGGTCCCGTCCGAGCCGGGCTCGCCACGTATAATGGCGGGGAGCAAGCGGAGAGCTTCCCCAGCCCCTCTAAGGGGGAGCGGGTATGCCTCGTCCCTTACTTACTAAGGGGACTCAGATATCGGATTCATCCATTCCTCCGCGGGCTCCTGGAGTTCTACGGCCTCCAATTGCATAATTTTACCCCTGCTTCCATACTACACATCGCCGGTTATGTTGCCCTTTGTGAGCTGTTCCTAGGCTGCGAGGCTCATTTCGAGCTGTGGAAGAGGTTATTTTGCCTTGTGCCCCGCACACAGAAGGGGTCACTTTATCAAGTGGGCGGAGCCGAAATATGGCGCATCGCCGAAACCGGATACCTATCCGGTACTCCAAAGAAGACGTCTGAAGACTGGCCTTCAGAGTGGTTTTATATGGAGGATGTCCCCCTTCCAGACCCTGTTCAGCGAGGTCTTCCCGAGTTCAACAATGCTCCTTTGAAGAAACGCCGAAGGTGGCGTCCACGGAGCCCCCAGGAGGAAGACAACGCAGAAGTCCTCTACCTGATGAACCGGATTAAAGCGCTGGCTCAATCAGGATTGACAATAATCGAGGTTATGTCAATATTCATAATGCGGGGAGTGCAGCCACTTCAATATCGAGGGCACCCCCTGTGGTATTTTAATGGGGAAGATGATGCCACCCGTTGCGGGCGTAAGGGACCGGACTCCGCTGCTGCTTTAGCAAAAATTATGTCCGAGTTGTTCAAGGGAGAGGAAGAGGAGTTCATCCGTATCAAGCCACGGGATGGATTCTCCATGTACAACCCTCCAAGCTGGGTGAGTTATACCTCTTTACTCCCATTCTTCCTGCATTCTTCGTCGTAGGTACTCACCTTGCCATTTTACGGCAGGAACTGCGAAAAGCTGTAAGGGAGGTCAACAGCCCATCTCCACAACCAGAGGACCCTGGTCGGGCCCTCGGTCCCGGACTCGAAGAGGATCCGGACATATTCGTGGAGCTGATAGACAGGCAATTCTATCAATTGAGCTGTGATGACGCCATGGTGGCCATAACGGCCGACTATCCCGGACTGCTCCCTGCTTCGCATGTAAGAAAAACCAAAATCCCAACTCCAAAAATAGGCTCCCCATTTAGACACTTCACCTACCGTACACATATGGTGTTTTACAGGGAAGGCATTCGGGACGCCGTGTTGAACCCGCAGCAACTCGCCAACAAGAGGCACCGAAGCCGGGTAGGCCAAAAAGGAAGGCGGTCAGGATGGAGACGCCGGCGCAGAGGTATGACACAAAACATCGCTCCGTGGTTGTCGTCTTTCTCAAAACGCAATGACGTCCATGCTTCTTTAATAGAAAAAACGCTCGCCGGAGTATATCCGGAGAGGCTGCCAATCACGCCTCCACCAGTCGGGCTCCAGGGCCGGACATAGAGGCGGAAGCCAACATGGGGCAGACGCCGGATGCTCCTCCTACAGAGGATGCAGATAGACTATCCGCTACAAATTCAGAAGTGGAGAGCGCCATGAATCATAGGCGTCGCCGGGCCGTACTCTGTGACGCTTGTTTCTCGCCAGAGGCATTTGATGCCTTCAATTCTGGAGATGCGTACATCCGTGCTACTCAAAATGGTCTAGCCAGAGCCACGGACCAGTATGTAAGGGATATACGGGTAAGCAAATCTGATGATTATATGTATCAGTAGCCCCTGAGACTTGAAACAGTTGATGCAACTGATTTAAGGATCATTATTTGTGCAGGTTCTTACGAAGAAGAATTCCCAATTGTCTCAAGAGCTGGACGAGTGCAAGGCCCAGCTGGAAGCCCGCTGTTGCCGCATTGAAGGAGTCCAAAAAGGGCCCCCCTAGTAACTATTTTGTTTATTGCAAAGAATATCGGAACCAGGTAGTATGCGACATGTATGCACACCTAACAATAGATGTTGCAGGTGGCTCCGGAGTGAATCCGGAGGCCGTGGAGGCGGATACGGCATGTGATGATCGACAACGAAGTGCTGGCGAGCGCGTGCTGACGCGAGTCAGGCAGGAGAAAAATGACCTCCAAGACGCTAATATCCGGCTGGGCGTGGAACTGAAGGATGTCCGAGCCCAGCTTGCAGACTCCGTGAAGGAGAATAAATGGCTTCAGCTCGGCATTTTTAGTAAGTGCTTGACCAAACTTTTTAAAGGAGTTCGGCGAAGAAGCCTGCTAACAGCGTTAGGTCTGCAGGTATGCTGACGGGTCGTCCCGCGGAGGAGATGCCCGGGTCTTCGGGTGATCTTCTACCAGAGCTCTCACAACTGCACGAACAAGTTCGGCAGGTGATGCAGAGTATTGCCCAAGCCTTGTGGCCATCCGCGTCCCCGCCAGGAGGCATGGGGGAGCTTATAGGGAAGCTCAAGGGAGCGCGGCGGCGCTTCCGATTATGGAAGATATCAGCCTGCCGACAAGGTGCAAGGGAAGCCTGCGCTATGGTGAATACACGATATACCAAGGCTGACCCAAACCACATGGCCGAGGTCGGACCTGTGGGGCCTGATAGGAAAGAGATCCCCGTCAGTTTAGTGTATGATCAAGTAGAATTAGCCGCAAAGTATTCCCAACAGGATTGTAGGCTAGACAGCCTGTTGGATGGTATAGAATAAGAATTTAATCAGTCTTAGTGAATGTGTACTTCAAGTGACATATGTAATGTCCCTAGCCGGATTGTAAATCATTTGTCATGGCGGACCTTTTCGCCTCAACTTCTGGACCCGATAGTCCGGAGTGTATCCGAATACCCACTTGGTTATATACAAACCGGGGTATGCATGGAAACCAGGCGTAGGGGTCATAAGTGCTTGAACAGACAAGTACCCAACTAGCTATATTATGTTACATGGATAGTAAGAAACATCTTCCAGAGAGAATAGTTCCGTTAAGGGTTCCTTTCCCTGGGTACGCATGCCCTAATGTGCATGTCCGAACTGCAAGACACAGGCTAAAAACATCTGGGGCGTGTAGTAATTTAAATGAAAGTCATCTTTTATTCACCGACCGAATATTCCCTTAAGAACGCTAGCTTTCGGATTCACCCAGTCTGAGGTACACATCCGGCTGACCCGGCAGTAACAATCGCAGAGGTGCTCCCCTTATGCCCTAGCCGAATTAATGGGAACGTAGGGCATAAATACAAGAGCCAGGCAGCCCAGCTTGGCCAAAACTTAAGTCATATCGATGCATATAATGGTGAAAAAAGGTACATGCGGAAGAATAACACATGTGCGGGGCATAAAGCCCGGAAAGGTAATTAGATTAAGCTTCTGTATAAGAAGCCCCCAGGTATATTGAGCGCGGTTAGCGCGTCAAGATTGTGTAACCAAGACACAAGTGTAGCCCTTTAGGGCCTTGAAGGGAAAAGAGAGAAAGAAAGAGAGAGAAAACAGATGTGCAAACAATTGATGGAGGTAAGGAGACGAACATAGAGTCCGGCGCTAGGCGTAGAATCTTCAGAGTCTGGCTGCGTTCCATGGGTTTGGCTCGAGTCGATTATCCGATGCATCCCGCAGACGGTACGCTCCACCGGTCAGAACCTGGTCGATAATGAAGGGACCTTCCCATTTGGGCTTGAGCTTGTTCTTTTTCTTCTCCGGCAGGCGTAGAACTAGCTCGCCAACGTTATAGGTTTTGGCCCGCACTTCTCTGCTTTGATACCTTTGAGTCTGTTGCTGATAGAACGTGGAACGGGCTTTTGCCACATTGCGCTCCTCCTCCAGGGCATCCAAACTGTCCTGCCGATCGAGCTCGGCCTCTCTTTCTTCGTACATGCGCACTCGAGGTGAGTCATGAATTATGTCGCAAGGCAGCACCGCCTCAGTGCCATACACCATAAAAAACGGTGTGTATCCGGTAGTGCGATTCGGTGTGGTCCGCAGCCCCCATAGTACGGAGTTGAGCTCCTCTACCCAATGAGTGTCTGATTCCTTTAAAGACCGGACTAATCTGGGTTTAATGCCGCTCATGATAAGACCATTCGCTCATTCGACTTGGCCATTAGTTTGCGGATGATAGACAGAAGCATAATCGAGCTTGATGCCCATGTTGTTGCACCAAAGTTTCACCTCGTCGGCTGTAAAGTTCATGCCGTTGTCAGTGATGATGCTGTGGGGGATGCCATAACGGTGTACAGATATGAAGCCTATCACCGGTCCGGATTCAGCCGTTTTGACAGGTTTGGCTTCTATCCATTTGGTGAATTTATCCACCATGACTAGTAAGTATTTTTTTCTTATGGGTTCCCCCTTTGAGGGGTCCGACCATATCGAGCCCCCAGACCGCAAAGGGCCAAGTAATGGGGATTGTTTGGAGGGCGGTAGGTGGCATGTGGATTTGGTTTGCAAAAAGCTGGCAACCGACACAATGTTGTACCAGATGATGTGCATCTTCCCGGGCCGTCGGCCAATAAAAACCTGTACGGAAGGCCTTGCTTACAAGGGCCCGGGTTGTGGCGTGGTGGCCGCCGAGTCCGGCATGGATTTCTGCCAAAATCTTCCGCCCTTCCTCTTTGGAGATGCACCTTTGAAGGACTCCGGTTGTGCTTTTCTTATAAAGCTCTCCCTCATGGACCTTGTAGGCTTTAGATCGCCGCACTATGCAGCGGGCCTCATTTTGATCCTCGGGTAATTCCTGTCTAGTTAGGTAGGCCAGGAATGGTTCTGTCCACGGGGCGATGACGACCATTATCACGTGGGCTGAAGGTGTTATTTCGGTGGCAGAGCCTCCGATTGTGTCAGAGTGTTCGGTATCTGGGGTTGTGGCCAGGTCCGGACTATTTTTGCCGATGTCCCCTTCCCATACCACGGATGGTTTAAACAGTCTTTCCAGGAAGATGTTCGGTGGGACAGGGTCGCGTTTAGCGCCGATACGGGCTAGGATGTCCGCCGCCTGGTTGTTTTCCTGAGCCACATGGTGGAATTCAAGCCCCTCGAATCGAGCTGACATTTGGAGGACGGCGTTGCGATATGCCGCCATTTTCGGATCCTTGGCATCGAAGTCTCCATTTATTTGGGATATTGCGAGGTTCGAGTCCCCACGCACCTCTAGGCGTTGGATGCCCATGGAGACTGCCATCCGGAGGCCGTGTAATAGGGCCTCGTATTCGACTGCATTATTGGAGTTTGTATATATTATTTGGAGCACGTATTGCACCGTATCTCCGGTGGGGGACGTCAGGACGACGCCAGCCCCCAGACCAGCCAGCATTTTAGAGCCGTCGAAATGCATGATCCAATTGGAGTATGCACCATACTCTTTAGGGAGTTCGGCTTCTGTCCACTCGGCTATGAAATCGGCCAGTACTTGCGACTTAATGGCTCGTCGTGGCTTATATGTTATGTCGAACGGGAGGAGCTCGATGGCCCATTTGGCAATCCGGCCTGTGGCATCGTGGTTGTTTATTATGTCATTGAGTGGTACTTCGGAGGCCACCATAATCGAACACTCTTGAAAGTAGTGTCATAATTTCCGGGATGCCATAAATACCGTGTATGCTATCTTTTGGTGATGTGGGTACCATGACTTGCATGGAGTGAGGATGATGGATACATAATATACCGGCTTTTGAAGTGGGAATTTATGTCCGTCCATCTCTCGTTCGACGACGAGCACTGCGCTTACAACTTGATGAGTTGCCGCTATATATAACATCATTGGTTCACCAACAGTTGGCGCAGCCAAGATTGGGTTGGTGGCCAAGATGACTTTTATTTCTTCCAGTTCGTCCGTGGTTGCGTCCGTCCACTTGAAGTGTTCCGTGCGCCGAAGAAGGCGATAAAGGGGAAGTGCCTTTTCTCCTAATCGGGAGATAAAGCGGCTTAAAGCCGCCACACATCCAGTTAATTTCTGGATTTGCTTGAGGTCAGTTGGGATAGCCAACTGTGACAGAGCTCGGATTTTAGCCAGATTTGCTTCAATTCCTCTACTGGAGACGATGAAGCCGAGGAGCTTTCCGGCGGGAACGCCGAAAACGCATTTTTCCGGGTTGAGCTTAATGTCGTATGTTTGGAGATTGGTGAATGTGAGTCTCAAGTCGTCTATTAAAGAGTCGACGTGTCTGGTTTTAATGACCACATCATCTACATATGCCTCCACAGTCTTACCGATCTGCTTTTCTAGACATGTCTGGATCATGCGCTGATATGTTGCGCCGGCGTTTTTGAGCACGAAGGGCATTGTGTTAAAACAAAAGGGGCCGTATGGCGTGATAAATGCCATTGCGGCTTGATCAGATTCCGCCATCTTAATCTAGTGGTAACCGGAGTATGCGTTGAGGAAGCACAATGATTCGTGTCCTGCGGTAGCGTCGATGATTTGATCGATGTGAGAGAGTGGGAAGGGATCCTTTGGGCAAGCCTTATTAAGGTCTTTGAAGTCAACACATAGGCGCCAGGATTTGTCCTTCTTTGGTACCACCACTAGGTTTGCTAGCCAGTTCGGATGTTTTATTTCTTTAATAAATCCAGCCTCCAGTAGCTTGGCTAGCTCCTCTCCAATGGCTTGTCGCTTAGGTTCAGAGAAACGCCAAAGAGTCTGCTTCACCGGTTTGAATCCTTTTAAAATATTAAGGCTATGCTCAGCCAATCTGCGTCGGATTCCTGACATGTCTGAAGGATGCCAGGCGAATATGTCCCAATTCTCGCGCAGAAACTCCCGTAGTGCGGCGTCTACAGTGGGGTCTAACTGTGCCCCGATGGATGCTATTTTTGTGGGGTCCTTGGATGGACTTGGAATTTGACTATTTCGTCCGCTGGTTTAAAGGAGGTGGACTTGGATCTTTTGTCTAGTATCACATCGTCCCTGTCCACCGTGGAGCGCAGCGCGGTTAACTCCTCCGCCACAAGGGCTTCAGATAATGCCTCGAGGGCTAGTGCAGCTGTTTTGTCTTCGGTGCGGAGTGCTATGTCCGGATCACTAACTAGAGTGATGATTCCATTGGGTCTGGGCATTTTGAGCTTCATGTACCCATAATGGGGTATGGCTTGAAAAATCATGAATGCCTCCCGCCCTAGAAGGGCGTGGTATCCGCTACTGAACGGGGCCACTTGGAATGTAATTTCTTCGGACATGTAATTCTTCGGAGTGTTGAATACCACATCAAGTGTGATTTTCCCAGCGCAACGTGCCTCCCGACTACGGATGATTCCTCAGAAGGTCGTACTGCTTTGCTCAATGCGGTTGTTGTCTATTTCCATTTTTGGAGAGTTTCCTCATAAATGAGGTTTAATTTGTTGCCGCCGTCCATGAGGACCTTATTGAGCCAAAAGCCGTCCACAATTGGACTGAGGACCAAAGCGGCTCGTGTTCGGGCTGTTCGGAATTTAGGTTCGTCACTGGCATTGAAGGTGATTGCCGTGTCGCTCCATGGATTTATTGCTACCATGTGGCAGATTTCGGCGAGGCTGCGGAGTGCTCGCTTACGCCTATTATTTGAGGCGAAGGCCTCGAAGACCGTTAATACTGTATTGTTATCCGTGGGAAGGTGCTCTGAGGTATTATGGGTGAGGAGATCCTCACCGCTTTTGGCCACCTGCCGGAGTACCCAACATGCTCTAAGGTTGTGTGTTGATATGGTATCCGCTATACTATGGATTTTGCAGGGCCCGTTAAGCCATCCCTCCAATACGGTTCCACGCCCTGTAGTGGGATTTTGCTTCTTTGTAATTGAGTCGGGTGACTTATGAGAGTGCACCCTTTTAGTCCGGACTGGGGGTTTTGTCAGAGCCGGATTATCCCAAAATTGCGTTTGGGTTTTCCAGGCACTTTCCATCGCACAGTATTTCCGTACTATGGTCGCCAAGTCAGTGAAGTGTGCTATGTCACGGTGACTTATGGCGTTAAGGACTCCCTTGTCCGTGCAATTGTTGCAAAAGAGCGAAATTGCATCTTCCTCGCGACAGTCCTTGGCCTTGTTCATTACAAGGAGGAATCTGGCCCAATAGTGATGTACTGTCTCTTGGGGCGCTTGTCTAATGTGGGAAAGATCATTTGTATCTAGGTGGGTGGGTGGATTTGAGTCCGGACCTTGACCCAATCTGTGATCCCAGGGCATGGGAGTTTCCGCTCTTGGAAGTTCAGGCTCCGGGATGTTGCCCTGTGAGTTCGGTATGCAGCCTGATTCTGGATTCAGGGTTAGGGCGGTGTTCTCCCGTGAATGAGTACCTGGCTCGGGGAGCTCGGGAATCCGGACATAGTTCGTCCTCAGGATAGAGGGAGAATCGCCGCATTGCTCCTCCACCACCGCTATCTGATGGGTGACCGGCGGAGAGTTAATCTCCCTCTGGTTGGGTTTAAGCCCGATCCGATCGTAGACCGTAGTGACTCCCAGAGCAGCGATGTGATCCAAGAGCTCATTCAAAGAGGAGAGCTCCATTGGATCCATCTGCTCGGCAAATTTCGAGCTGATGTGGAGGTTATTTTCAATGACCCGAGAAGTCATCGTCGGCGCAACGGCCGAGCGGGCGGTCATGACGAAGCTGCCTAGTCAGAGAGTTTGGCCTGTAGCCAGGGCTCCCCTAGAGGTGATGTTGTCCTTGACAATGAGGCGAGCCATCCTCCTTATGATGACGACACAGTGGAACTCTCACTGAAAGCACCAATGTCGGTGTCAAAACCGACGGATCTCGGGTAGGGGGTCCCGAACTGTGCATCTAAGGCGGATGGTAACAAGAGGCAGGGGACATGATGTTTACCCAAGTTCGGGCCCTCTTGATGGAAGTAATACCCTACGTCCTGCTTGATTGTTCTTGATGATATGAGTATTACAAGAGTTGATCTACCATGAGATCGAAGAGGCTAAACCCTAGAAGCTAGCCTATGGTATGATTGTCTGTTGGCCTACGGACTAAAACCCTCCAGTTTATATAGACACCGGAGGGGGCTAGGGTTACACAAGGTAGGTTACAAAGGAGGAGATATACATATCCATATTTCCTAGCTTGCCTTCCACGCCAAGTAGAGTCCCATCCGGACACGAGACGAAGTCTTCAATCTTGTATCTTCATAGTCCAACAGGCCGGCCAAAGGATATAGTCCGGCTGTCCGAAGACCCCCAAATCCAGGACTCCCTCAACTCCGAATCCTCTGCCTCACAGCGCTTGACGTACCGATCTTCCTCTTGCTGGCGGATGCACGCGGCCGATCTTGCCATTTTGTTGGGCGCCCACCAGAGCTCCTCATCGGCGGCATGCTAGAGATTATCGGCCCACCTCCACGCAGCGACGAGGCGCCCAGTGCCTATGACCTTCCTCACGGAGTACCCGTCTTCGTACACCTCCTCGGCACGACGACGCGCCCGCCCCCAAAGCTCCTCCACCTCCTTTTTCCAGGCGGCATCACGGGCTTCGCAGACCGCCTGGTACCTGGCTTCCTCCTCCATCTCCTTCTTGAACGCCACTTGCCTAGCTTTCTCAGCCGGCGGCAGCGACTTCCACAAACAAAGATTGTACTGGCCCCAAAACCAATCCAAAGTTGGGGGGTCCGACGCAACCTCGTCAGGCGGCACGTATGGGTCCTCATCGCTGCTAATCGAGTGAGCGTCCTCGGTGGGCGGCGACTCCTCGTCAGCGCGTGGGCAGACCAGCGGCGCCATGGCAGGGATTTGAGAGAGAGAGAGAGGGCGAGCAAGGGGAGGATGTAGATGAGAATGCAGGCGGGACGACGTGAGCAAGGTAGTATTTATTGGTGGCCGGAATATAGATCGACGGGGACAGTACAAATGCCGGTCGCCGAAATTTATGAGTATTGTAGTTTGAATTACACACGATTCCCGCAGCAAAATCCGTGTGTGAACATAATAGCCAAAATCCATGCGTGAACATAATAGCTGACGGTTTCCAATGCAGAACTGTGTCTGATTAATGATCCCCGCCATTCACCTACCAAACCTCAGGCCGCGAGATAGACTGCAAATTGTGTGGGGGCCGGTTGTCTTGCCAGATCTTTACATTTTATTCTTTGAACATAAGATATTTACATCGTCTGATGATTTTTAAATCTCACACAAGTGCACAAAAATATGAATTTTCAAACTGTTTTGGTTAGGCGTTGCATGTAGATGTAGTTCAAATTTGAATTACAATCATTAAATGGTTAGAAAATCACTTAAATGTCTTTAAAAGGTCAAATGACCCCTGAAAATTTCCAAATTTTCACATGACAGTTGTATTAGTGCATGTTAAACATAGGAAAAAAATTTGAAGGCCGTAAGAGGAAGCTGTCTCCCGTCCGTCAGGAAACATGCATTGTTCCCTCTCGGAACCACGAACCTTCTAGTGAGTTGCTCCGGTTTGTGAGGGGTGTGTGTCCAAACTTTCGTCAAACAGGCCAATTTTTTTACCACATCATCTTGGTGGCATGACAATAAATCAAGCAAGGTTTCATGTTTTTCTGATCATTTTTTTAATTTTTTGGAATTAAAATGCCATGGCATGCACTCCATGCATGTGCCCATGCCTTGACACCAATATGTTTGAAATTTCCTTATAATTTACTACACATGGAATTAATTTGCACACAAGTACACAAAAATATGATTTTTCAAACCGTTTTGGTTAGGCGTCGCATGTAGATGTAGTTCAAATTTGAATTATGGTAATTAAATGGCTAGAAAATCACTTAAATGTCTTTAGAAGGTCAAATGACCCCTGGAATTTACCAAATTTTCACATGACAGTTGCACGTTAAACGTAGGAAAAAATTTGAAGGCCGTAAGAGGAAGCTATGTCCTGTTCGTCATCAAACATGCATTGTTCCCTCTCGGAAGCACGAACCTTCTAGCGAGTTGCTCCGGTTTGTGAGGGGCGTGTGTCCAAACGTTCGTCAAACATGTCAATTTCTTTACCACATCATCTTGGTGGCATGACATTACATCAACCAAGGTTTCATGTGTTTCTGATCATTTTTCTATTTTTTTTGAATTAAAATGCCATGTCACTCCATGCATACGTATGCATGTGTCCATGTCGTGAGACCAATATGTTTGAAAATTCCTTCTAATTTACTACACATGGAATTAACTCGCACACAAGTACACAGATATGATTTTTCAAATTGTTTTGGTTAGGTGTTGCATGTAGATGTAGTTCAAATTTTAATTACGGTCATTAAATGGTTAGAAAATCACTTAAATGTCTTTAAAAGGTCAAATGACCCATAGAATTTTGACATAGAAAAAATTTGAAGGTCATAAGAGGAAGCTATCTCCCGTTCGTCATCAAACATGCATTGTTCCCTCTCGGAACCACGAACCTTCTAGCGAGTTGCTCCGGTTTGTGAGGGGTGTGTGTCCAAAATTTCGTCAAACATGCCATTTTCTTACCACATCATCTTGGTGGATGACATTAAATCAAGCAAGGTTTCATGTTTTTCTGATCATTTTTTAATTTTTTGGAATTAAAATGCCATGCCATGCACTCCATGCATGTGCCCATGCCTTGACACCAATATGTTTGAAAATTCCTTCTAATTTACTGCACATGGAATTAACTCGCGCACAAGTACACAAAAATATGATTTTTCAAACCGTTATGGTTAGGCTACATGTAGATGTAGTTCAAAATTGAATTACGGTCATTAAATGGTTAAAAAATCAATTAAATGTCTTTAAAAGGTCAAATGACCCCTGAAATTTACCAAATTTTCACATGACAGTTATATTAGTGCATGTTAAACGTAGGGAAAAAATTGAAGGCCGTAAGAGGAAGCTATCTCCCGTTCGTCATCAAACATGCATTGTTCCCTCTCGGAACCACGAACCTTCTAGCGAGTTGCTCCGGTTTGTGAGGGGTGTGTGTCCAA
Organism: Triticum urartu; assembly: GCF_003073215.2. Classification (NCBI taxonomy): domain Eukaryota; kingdom Viridiplantae; phylum Streptophyta; class Magnoliopsida; order Poales; family Poaceae; genus Triticum; species Triticum urartu. The sequence goes on from NC_053028.1 coordinate 408,776,658, forward strand.
ACGTTCGTCAAACATGCCAATTTCTTTACCACATCATCTTGGTGGCATGACATTACATCAACCAAGGTTTCATGTGTTTCTAATCATTTTTCTATTTTTTGAATTAAAATGCCATGTCACTCCATGCATACGTATGCATGTGTCCATGTCGTGAGACCAATGATACATCCATTTTGCATCATGCTTTTATATCGATATTTATTGCATTATGGGCTATTATTACACATTATGTCACAATACTTACGCCTATTCTCTCTTATTTTACAAGGTTTACATAAAGAGGGAGAATGCCGGCAGCTGGGATTCTGGGCTGGAAAAGGAGCAAATATTAGAGACCTATTCTGCACAGCTCCAAAAGTCCTGAAACTTCACGGAAGACATTTTCAGAATATATAAAAATACTCAGCGGAAGAAGTTCACCGGGGGGGCCACACCCTGCCCACGAGGGTGGGGGGCGCGCCCCCTACCTCGTGGGCCCCCTGGTGGCCCTCCGGTGGGCATCTTCTGCTATATGAAGTCTTTCGATGGGATAAAAACCATAAGCCATCTTCTCGGACGAAACTCCGCCGCCATGAGGCGGAACCTTGGCGGAACCAATCTAGGGCTCTGGCGGAGCTGTTCTGCCGGGGAAACTTCCCTCCCGGAGGGGGAAATCATCACCATCGTCATCACCAACGCTCCTCTCATCGGCAGAGGGCAATCTCCATGAACATCTTCACTAGCACCGTCTCCTTTCAAAACCCTAGTTCATCTCTTGTATCCAATTCTTGTCTCCAAGTCCGGGATTGGTACCTGTGGGTTGCTAGTAGTGTTAATTACTCATTGTAGTTGATGCTAGTTGGTTTATTTGGTGGAAGATCATATGTTCACATCCTATATGCATATTAATACCCCTCTGATTATGAACATGAATATGCTTTGTGAGTAGTTACGTTTGTTCCTGAGGACATGGGAGAGGTCTTGCTATTAGTAGTCATGTGAATTTGGTCTTCGTTCGATATTTTGATGAGATGTATGTTGTCATCCCTCTAGTGGTGTCATGTGAACGTCGACTACATGACACTTCACCATTGTTTGGGCCTAGAGGAAGGCATTGGGGAGTAATAAGTAGATGATGGGTTGCTAGAGTGACAGAAGCTTAAACCCTAGTTTATGCGTTGCTTTGTAAGGGGCTGATTTGGATCCATATGTTTCATGCTATGGTTAGGTTCACCTTAATACTTTTGTTGTAGTTGTGGATGCTTGCAATAGAGGTTAATCATAAGTGGGATGCTTGTCCAAGTAAGGACAGTATCCATGCACCGGTCCACCCACATATCAGATTATCAAAGTACCGAACGTGAATCATATGAGCGTGATGAAAACTAGCTTGACAATATTCCCATGTGTCCTCGGGAGCGCTTTTCTCTATATAAGAGTTTGTCCAGGCTTGTCCTTTGCTACAAAAAGAATTGGGCCACCTTGCTGCACTTTATTTACTTTTGTTACTTGTTGCTCGTTACAAATTACCCTATCACAAAACTATTTGTTACCACTTATTTCAGTACTTGCAGAGAATACCTTGCTGGAAACCTCTTATCATTTCCTTCTGCTCCTCATTGGGTCCGACACTCTTACTTACCGAAAGGACTACGATAGATCCCCTATACTTGTGGGTCACCAAGACTCTTTTCTGGCGCCGTTGCCGGGGAGTGAAGCGCCTTTGGTAGGTGGAATTTGGTAAGGAAAATTTATATAGTGTGCTGAAATTTACTGTCACTTGTTACTATGGAAAGTAATCCTCTGAGGGGCTTGTTCGGGGTATCTTCGCACCGACCAGTAGAGCAAAGAGTTGCTCCTCAACCTGCTGAACCTACCGAAAATGAAAATGTCTGCTTTGAAATTCCTTCGGGTATGATAGAAAAAACTGCTAGCTAATCCTTTTGTAGGACATGGAACAAAGCATCCTGATGAGCACTTAATATATGTGGATGAAGTTTGTGGATTATTTAAGCTTGCAGGTGTACCCAGAGATGTTGTTAAGAAGAAGGTCTTCCCTTTATCTTTGAAGGGAGAAGCATCGTCACGGTATAGGCTATGTGATGATATGGGGTCTTGGAATTACAAACGATTGAAATTGGAATTTCATCAGAAGTTTTATCCTATGCATCTTGTTCATCGTGATCGCAATTATATATATAATTTTTGGCCTCGTGAAGGAGAAAGCATCGCTCAAGCTTGGGAGAGTCTTAAATCAATGTTATATTCATGCCCCAATCATGAACTCTCAGGAGAAATGATTATTCAAAATTTATATGCTCGGCTTTCTGATAACAATCGCACCATGCTCGATACTTCTTGTGTTGGCTCTTTTATCATGAAGACTATTGAATTCAAATGGGATTTATTGGAAAGAATTAAACGCAAATCTGAATATTGGGACCTCGACGAAGTTAAGGAGTCAGGTATGACACATAAGTTTGATTGTGTTAAATCTTTTACGGATACCGATGTTTTCCATAAATTTAGCACTAAATATGGACTTGACTCTGAGATAATAGCTTCTTTCTGTGAATCTTTTGCTACTTATGTTGATCTCCCCAAGGAGAAGTGGTTTAAATATCATCCTCCCATAGAAGTAAAAGTAGATGCACCTATTAAAGTTGAAGAAAAGATTGTCACTTATAATGATCCTATTGTTCCTACTGCTTATGTTGAGAAACCACCTTTCCCTATTAGGATGAAGGATCATGCTAAAGCTTCAACTGTGGTTCGTAAAAGCAATATTAAAACATATACACCTCCTCAGCAAGTTAAAGTTGAACCTAATATTGCTATTGTTAAAGATATCTTGTCTAATAATATTGATGGGCATGTTATTTATTTCTGTGATGAAACTGCTAGAATTGGTAAACCTTGTGCTAAAGATAAACCTAGACCCATGTTAGGCATGCCTGTTATTTCTGTTAAAATAGGAGATCATTGTTATCATGGCTTATGTGATATGGGTGCCAGTGCTAGTGCAATACCTATTGACCTAGATAGAGAAATTATGCATGATATTGCACCTGTTGAGTTAGAAGATATTGATGTCACAATTAAACTTGCCAATAGAGATACTATTTCACCAATGGGAATTGTTAGAGATGTTGAAGTCTTGTGTGGGAAAACTAAATATCCTGCTAATTTTCTTGTTCTTGGTTCCCCACAAGATAGCTTTTGTCCCATTATATTTGGTAGACCCTTCTTAAACACTGTTAATGCTAAGATAGATTGCAAAAAGGATGTTGTTACTATCAGTTTAGATGATATGTCTCATGAATTTAATTTCTCTAAATTTAGTAGACAACACCGTGAAGAAGAATTACCTAGTAAGGATGAAATTATTGGTCTTGCTTCTATTGCCGTACCTCCTAGTGATCCTTTAGAACAATATTTGCTAGACCATGAAAATGATATGTTTATGAATGAAAGAAGGGAAATAGATGAAGTATTCTTTAAACAGCAACCTATTCTGAAAACCAATTTACCTGTTGAAATCTTAGTGGATCCTCCTCCACCCAAGGGTGATCCCGTGTTTGAGCTTAAACCGTTGCTTGATACTCTTAAATATGCTTATCTTGATGAGAAAAAGATATATCCTGTTATTATTAGTGCTAACCTTTCAGAGCATGAGGAAGTGAGATTATTGAAAACTCTGAAGAAGAACTGTGCTGCTATTGGCTATACTCTTGATGGTCTTAAGGGCATTAGTCCCACTCTATGTCAACATAAAATAAATTTGGAAGAAGATGCTAAACCGGTTCGTGATCATCAACGACGGCTGAATCCTAAAATGAAAGAAGTGGTAAGAAAACAAATACTAAAGCTCCTTGAGGCAGGTATAATCTATCCCGTTGCTAATTGTCAGTGGGTAAGTCATGTCCATTGTGTCCCTAAGAAGGGAGGTATTACTGTTGTTCCTAATGATAAAGATGAATTGATTCCTCAAAGAATTATTACAGGTTATAGGATGGTAATTGATTTACGCAAATTAAATAAGGCCACTAAAAAGGATCATTACCCCTTACCTTTTATCGATCAAATGCTAGAAAGATTATCCAAACATACACATTTTTTCTTTCTAGATGGTTATTCTGGTTTCTCTCAAATACCTGTGTCGGCCAAAGATCAATCAAAGACTACTTTTACTTGCCCTTTTGGTACTTTTGCTTATAGACGTATGCCTTTTGGTTTATGTAATGCACCTGCTACCTTTCAAAGATGCATGATGGCTATATTCTCTGACTTCTGTGAAAAGATTTGTGAGGTTTTCATGGATGATTTCTCCATCTATGGATCTTCTTTTGATGATTGCTTGAGCAACCTTGATCGAGTTTTGCAGAGATGTGAAGAAACTAATCTTGTCTTGAATTGGGAAAAGTGCCACTTTATGGTTAATGAAGGTATTGTCCTGGGGCATAAAGTTTCTGAAAGAGGTATTGAGGTTGATAAAGCCAAGGTTGATGCTATTGAAAAGATGCCATGTCCCAAGGACATCAAAGGTATAAGAAGTTTCCTTGGTCACGCCGGATTTTATAGGAGGTTCATTAATGACTTCTCCAAAATTTCTCGACCTCTGACTAATTTATTACAAAAATATATACCATTTGTCTTTGATGATGATTGTGTATAAGCATTTGAAATACTTAAGAAAGCATTGATCTCTGCACCTATTGTTCAGCCACCTGATTGGAATTTACCTTTTGAAATTATGTGTGACGCTAGTGATTATGATGTAGGTGCTGTTTTAGGACAAAGAATTGATAAGAAATTATGTTATTCAATATGCTAGTAAAACCCTAGACAATGCTCAAAGAAATTATGCTACTACTGAAAAAGAATTCTTAGCAATTGTATTTGCTTGTGATAAGTTCAGACCTTATATTGTTGATTCTAAAGTAACTATTCACACTGATCTTGCTGCTATTAAATATCTTATGGAAAAGAAAGATGCTAAACCTAGACTTATTAGATGGGTTCTCTTGCTACAAGAATTTGACTTACATATTGTTGATAGAAAGGGGGCTGAGAACCCCGTTGCAGACAACTTGTCTAGGTTAGAAAATGTGCTTGATGACCCACTACCTATTGATGATAGCTTTCCTGATGAACAATTAAATGTCATAAATACTTCTCATACTGCTCCATGGTATGCTGATTATGCTAATTACATTGTTGCTAAGTTTATACCACCTAGTTTCACATACCAGCAAAAGAAAAAGTTCTTCTATGATTTGAGGCATTACTTTTGGGATGACCCGCATCTTTATAAAGAAGGAGTAGATGGTGTTATTAGACGTTGTGTACCTGAGCATGAACAGGAACAGATCCTATGCAAGTGTCACTCCAAAGCCTATGGAGGACACCATGCTGGAGATAGAACTGCACATAAGGTATTGCAATTTGATTTTTATTGGCCTACTCTCTTCAAGGATGCCCGTAAGTTTGTCTTATCTTGTGATGAATGTCAAAGAATTGGTAATATTAGTAGACGTCAGGAAATGCCTATGAATTATTCACTTGTTATTGAACCATTTGATGTTTCGGGCTTTGACTATATGGGGCCTTTTCCCTCCTCTAATGGATATACACATATTTTAGTTGATGTTGATTACGTTACTAAGTGGGTAGAAGCTATTCCAACTAGTAGTGCTGATCATAACACCTCTATTAAAATGCTTAAAGCAGTTATTTTTTCAAGATTTGGAGTCCCTAGATATTTAATGACTCATGGTGGTTCACATTTTATTCATGGTGCTTTCCGTAAAATGCTTGCTAAATATGATGTTAATCATAGAATTGCATCACCTTATCACCCACAGTCTAGTGGTCAAGTAGAATTGAGTAATAAAGAACTCAAATTAATTTTGCAAAAGACTGTTAATAGATCTAGAAAGAATTGGTCCAAGAAACTTGATGATGCATTATGGGCCTATAGAACTGCATATAAAAATCCTATGGGTATGTCTCCGTATAAAATGGTTTATGGAAAAGCATGTCACTTACCTCTCGAACTAGAACACAAGGCATATTGGGCTATTAAAGAGCTCAATTATGATTTTAAACTTGCCGGTGAGAAGAGGTTATTTGATATTAGCTCACTCGATGAATGGAGAACCCAAGCCTATGAGAATGCCAAGTTGTTTAAAGAAAAAGTTAGAAGATGGCATGATAAAAGGATACAAAAGCGCGAGTTTAATGTAGGTGATTATGTATTGCTATACAACTCTCGTTTAAGATTTTTTGCAGGAAAACTTCTCTCTAAATGGGAAGGTCCTTACGTTATCGAGGAGGTCTATCGTTCCGGTGCCATAAAAATCAACAACTTCGAAGGCACAAATCTGAAGGTGGTGAACGTTCAAAGAATCAAACATTATATCTCAGGTAATTTCATAAATGTTGAAACCAATGTTATTGAAACCATAACCCCGGAGGAATACATAAGGGACACTTTCTGGAACGTTTTAGACTCCGAAAAGGAAGAGGTATGCGGTATGGTAAGTAAACCGACTCCAAAACAGTTTTTAAGGCAATATTTCTCTGTTTTGGAATATTTAGAAAAATAGAAAAATAAGAAGCAGTCCGGGAAGGACACGAGGGCTCCACGAGGGTGGAGGGCGCACCCTACCCCCCTGGGCGCGCCCCCCTACCTCGTGGGCTCTTCGGACTCCGTTTTCGTACACGTTACGTATTTTGTTCGGTAAAAATTCATTATATAATCTCCCGGAGGTTTTGACTCGCGTATCATGCAAAAATCTCCTTTCTTTGTTTGGAGTTGTCCTGCTGCAGATTTGAGCAACATGTCGTCCCAGGATTCGGAAGGAGAGAGCTATGTGGATGATTACCTTGCAGATCCTAAAGCCTATGGGGATGTGGAGCATTGTGGTTGGACTACGGAAGAAGAAGAGGACTATGAACCTAAGGGAAAGGAGGAGACGAGCTCAGATGAAGATGAAGTCCCACTACCTCAACCTGGGGACATGCCTGTGGAGTTCAAAAAGTCAAGCCTCCTTGATAGAGTAAAGAAACCTAAGATCAAGTTTATCCCTTTTAGGCTCTTGTAGGAAAACAAACAGGAACTATGCAAAAAGATACTAAGCCTGGAGAAGGAGATCGAGGACCTAAGGGACCAAAATTCTGTCCTCAAACGTAAATTAAGGAAGAAACCTACGCCAGCAACAAAACCATCACCGTCTCCACCAACAAAGAAGAATTGTGTATCTGGTATGGGCACTCCCCTTGGGAACTGCCAAGCTTGGGGGAGTGCCCCGGTATCGTATCACCATCACCTTTATATTTACCGTTTTTCTTAGTTCGATCCTTTTGGTAATATCTTGATCTAGTAGAATAAAAGTTCTTAGTATGATCTAGTTGTGAGTTTTGCTTTATAATTCCTCTATGTAATCGAGCCCGTGAGCTATATATATAATAAAGATTAGTGTTGAGTCAAGGGCTTGATTATTTTGCCATGATCCTAAGTGAATAAAAGAAAAGAGAAAGAAATAAAAAGAAACAAAGAGATCATATCGATCTCATGGAGAGTAATGAGCTCACATAGAAAAAGTATGATGAATAAAAGTTGTTGAGAGTTGACAAGCATAGTTTTGGTCATCGTTGCAATTAATAGGAAGTAATAAAGAAAGAGAGGTCTTCACATATAGATATACTATCTTGGACATCTTTTATGATTGTGAGCACTCATTAAAATATGACATGCTAAAGAGTTGATGTTGGACAAGGAAGACAACGTAATGGGTTATGTTTTCTTACATCTGAAATAAATTATATTGTCATGGATCATCCAACATGATTGAGCTTGCCTTTACCTCTCATGCTAGCCAAATCCATCGCACTAAGTAGAGATACTACTTGTGCTTCCAAATACCCTTAAACCAGTTTTGCCATGAGAGTCCACCATACCTACCTATGGATTGAATAAGATCCTCCAAGTAAGTTGTCATCGGTGCAAAGCAATAAAAATTTCTCTCTAAATATGTATGACTTATTAGTATGGGAGAAATAAGCTTTATACGATCGTGTGATATGGAAGAAATAAAAGCGACATACTGCATAATAAAGGTCCATACCACAAGTGGCAATATAAAGTGACGTTCTTTCGCACTAAGATTTTGTGCATCCAACCATAAAAGCGCATGACAACCTCTGCTTCCCTCTGCGAAGGGCCTGTCTTTTACTTTTATTTCCTACCTTGCATAAGTGTCATGGTGATCTTGACCCTTCCTTTTTACATTTTATCCTTTGGCAAGCACAACATGCTAGAAAGATCCTGGTATATATGGCTAATTGGATGTGAGTTTTCATGAACTATTATTGTTGACATTACCCTTGAGGTAATACGTTGGGAGTCAAAACTATAAGCCCCTATCTTTCTCTGTGTCCGATTAAAAATCCATACCCATAAGTATTGTGTGAGTGTCAGCAATTGTGAAAGACTATATGATAGTTGAGTATGTGGACTTGCTGAAAAGCTCTTATATGTTGACTCTTTCCTATGTTATGATAAATTGCAATTGCTCCAATGACTGAGATTATAGTTTGTTAGTTTTCAATGAAGTTTACTATTCATACTTGAAATTGTGATTGAATTATTACTCTAGGATAAGAAATTATATGACAAGAATTATATAAGTTGCTGATTCTAAAGAGTGATCATGATGCCCTCATGTCCGTATTTTATTTTTATCGACACCTCTATGTCTAAACATGTGGACATATTTTTTGATTTCGGCTTTAGCTTGAGGACAAGCGAGGTCTAAGCTTGGGGGAGTTGATACGTCCATTTTGCATCATGCTTTTATATCGATATTTATTGCATTATGGGCTGTTATTACACATTATGTCACAATACTTACGCCTATTCTCTCTTGTTTTACAAGGTTTACATAAAGAGGGAGAATGCCGACAGCTGGGATTCTGGGCTGGAAAAGGAGCAAATATTACAGACCTATTCTGCACAGCTCCAAAAGTCCTGAAACTTCACGGAAGACGCTTTCAGAATATATAAAAAATACTCAGCGGAAGAAGTTCGTCGGGGGCCACACCTTGCCCACGAGGGTGGGGGCGCCCCCAACCCCCCCTGGGCGCGCCCCCCTACCTCGTGGGCCCCCTGGTGGCCCTCCGACGGCCATCTTCTGCTATACATGGTCTTTCAGTGAGAAAAAAAATCATAAGCCATCTTCTCGGACGAAACTCCGCCGCCACGAGGCGGAACCTTGGCGGAACCAATCAAGGGCTCTGGCGGAGCTGTTCTGACGGGGAAACTTCCCTCCGGGAGGGGGAAATCATTGCCATCGTCATCACCAAAGCTCCTCTCATCAGGAGAGGGCAATCTCCATCAACATCTTCACCAGCACCATCTCCTCTCAAAACCCTAGTTCATCTCTTGTATCCAATTCTTGTCTCCAAGTCCGGGATTGGTACCTGTGGGTTGCTAGTAGTGTTAATTACTCCTTGTAGTTTATGCTAGTTGGTTTATTTGGTGGAAGATCATATGTTCAGATCCTATATGCATATTAATACCCCTCTGATTATGAACATGAATATGCTTTGTGAGTAGTTACATTTGTACCTGAGGACATGGGAGAAGTCTTGCTATTAGTAGTCATGTGAATTTGGTCTTCGTTCGATATTTTGATGAGATGTATGTTGTCATCCCTCTAGTGGTGTCATGTGAACGTCGACTACATGACACTTCACCATTGTTTGGGCCTAGAGGAAGGCATTGGGGAGTAATAAGTAGATGATGGGTTGCTAGAGTGACAAAAGCTTAAACCCTAGTTTATACATTGCTTCGTAAGAGGCTGATTTGGATCCATATGTTTCATGCTATGGTTAGGTTCACCTTAATACTTTTGTTGTAGTTGCGGATGCTTGCAATAGAGGTTAATCATAAGTGGGATGCTTGTCCAAGTAAGGACAGTACCCAAGCACTGGTCCACCCACATATCAGTTTATCAAAGTACCAAACGCGGATCATATGAGTGTGATGAAAACTAGCTTGATGATATTCCCATGTGTCCTCGGGAGCGCTTTTCTCTATATAAGAGTTTGTCCAGGCTTGTCCTTTGCTACAAAAAGGATTGGGCCACCTTGCTGCACTTTATTACTTTTGATACTTGTTGCTCGTTACAAATTACCCTATCACAAAACTATCTATTACCACTTATTTCGGTACTTGCAGAGAATACCTTGCTGGAAACCGCTTATCATTTCCTTCTTCAACTCGTTGGGTTCGACACTCTTACTTATCGAAAGGACTACGATAGATCCCCTATACTTGTGGGTCATCAACCAATATGTTTGAAAATTCTTTCTAATTTACTGCGCATGGAATTAACTCGCACACAAGTACACATATATGATTTTTCAAACCGTTTTGGTTAGGCGTTGCATGTAGATGTAGTTCAAATTTGAATTACCATCATTAAATGGTTAAAAATCACTTAAATGTTCCCTAGAAAACATTACTTTACAGTTGTAGTAGTGCACGTTAGACCTAGAAAACATTTGAAGGCCATAAGAGGAATCTATCTCCCGTTCGTCATCAAACATGCATTGTTCCCTCTTGGAACCACGAACCTTCTAGCGAGTTGCTCCGGTTTGTGAGGGGTGTGTGTCCAAACTTTTGTAAAACATGCCAATTTATTTACCACATCATCTTGGTAGCATGACATTACATGAACCAAGGTTTCATGTGTTTCTGATTTTGTTTGGAATTAAAATGCCATGCCACTCAATGCGTACGTATTCATGCATATGTGTCCATTTCGTGATACAAATATGTTTGAAAGTTCCTTCTAATTTACTGCACATGGAATTAACTCGCACATAAGTACACAAATATGATTTTTCAAACAGTTTTGGTTAGGCGTTGCATGTAGATGTAGTTCAAATTTGAATTACGATCATTACATGGCTAGAAAATCACTTAAATGTCTTTAAAAGGTCAAATGACCCCTAGAATTTTCAAAAATTTCACATTACAGTTGTAGTAGTACATGTTAGATGTAGAAAAAAAATTGAATGCCGTAAGAGGAAGTTATCTCCCGTTCGTCATCAAACATGCATTGTTCCCTCTCGGAACCACGAGCCTTCTAGTGAGTTGCTCCGGTTTGTGAGGGGTGTGTGTCCAAACTTTGGTCAAACATTCCAATTTTTTACCACATCATCTTGGTGGCATGACATTACATCAACCAAGGTTTCATGTGTTTTTTTGGAATTAAAATGCCATGTCACTCCATGCTTAATCGTGTCATAGCCATTAGACCAATATGTTTGAAAATTCCATCCAATTTACTGCACATGGAATTAAATTGCACACAAGTACACGAAATATGAGTTTTCAAACCGTTATGGTTAGCTGTTGCATGTACATGTAGTTCAAATTTCAATTACGGTCATTAAATGGCTAGAAAATCACTTAAATGTCTTAGAAGGTCAAATGACCCCTGAAATTTTCCAAAATTTGATATGACAGTTGTAGTACTACAAAATTTCTCATTCATTTAAAACACCATCCGTTGGCACTTTATTCCAAATTCGTCTTTCACAGCTAATAAAAAATATCTACAACATCACACACAGTTGTTTTCTAGGAAACGTTTGCGATGAAAATATCTGGGTCTATTTAAGTCTCCCTCCTTAAGCTTCTCCGGCTCGTCTGCTCTGTCGGCAACCCCTGAATCCCGATCCGCATTCCCGCACCCCCTTCTTGCAAAGATGACGCCGTGGAAATGCTTCGTGAAAGCTCGTATGATGCCCCCCCGAGAGCGCGGCCGCCTACGCCGAGAGTGCCGCCGCATCTGCGTTGGGCGCGGCCGCTTCCGCTGAGAGGGCGTCTGTGGCAGCCGACAGGGCAGCTGCAGCAGCCAAGACGGCTGCAACTGCTACTGCGACAATGGCTGCAAACGCCGAGAGCGCTCGAGCTATCGTCCGTGCCGCTGATGTCGCCCTGGCCCGGGTCGAGGCCATCCACGGCAAGATCGAGGATGCACATGCCAAGACACAAATCAACCAAAACCCTAATGTCACCTAGATACTGCAATGTCACCTCAAGTATCCGTGGGTATGATTATGCGATATGCATCACACAATCTCAGATTCATCTATTCAACCAACACATAGAACCTCAAAGAGTGCCCCAAAGTTTCTACCGGAGAATCACGACAAAAACGTGTGCCAACCCCTATACATAGGTTCATGGGCGGAACCCGCAAGTTGATCACCAAAACATACATCAAGTGAATCATGTGGTATCCCATTGTCACCACAGATACGCACGGCAAGACATACATCAAGTGTTCTCAAATCTTTAAAGACTCAATCTGATAAGATAACTTCAAAGGGGAAACTCAATCCATTACAAGAGAGTAGGGGGGGGAGAAAACATCATAGGATCCAAATATAATAGCAAAGCTTGCGATACATCAAGATCGTATCACCTCAAGAACACGAGAGAGAGATCAAACACATAGCTATTGGTACATACCCTCAGCCCCGAGGGAGAACTACTCCCTCCTCGTCATGGATAGCACCGGGATGATGAAGATGGCCATCGGAGAGGGGTTGCCCCCTCCGTCAGGGTGCCGGAACGGGTCTAGATCGGCTTTTGGTGGCTACATAGGCTTCTGGCGGCGGAACTCCCGATCTATTGTGCTCCCCGATCGTTTTAGGGTATATGGAGATATATAGGCGGAATAAGTACGTCAGGGGGGCACGAGGGGCCCATGAGGGTGGAGGGCGTGCCCAGGGGGTGGGCGCGCCCCCTGCCTCGTGGCTTCCTTGTTGCTTCCCTTACGTGGACTCCAAGTCTCCCGGGTTGCTTTCCTTCCAAAAATAAGTTCCATGAAGTTTCAGGTCAATTGGACTCCGTTTGATTTTCCTTTTCTGTGATACTCTAAATGTAGCGACCCGACCCGAATGGATCAAGTCTACTGTTCTCCGGTGTCATCCCTGGATCAGTAATGCTGACACCACACAGTACTTCGAAGGATTTATAGCAGAGTTGCAATCACACACTTATTACATCGATGTCTCAAAGAGAACTTATTACAATAAATATGGCTTAAGGCCATCTAATAACGATAACAGCGGAAGGCTCGGAAGATAAATGGGTCCATCAACTCCAACGGCATCACTGAGTATAGAACCATGACCTAAAAGCACCTTACTCGTCATCTGAAAAGTATGCAACATGAGAAGTTGCAGCCCGAAAATGGGTCAGCACATGGAATATGCTGGCAATGTAACACATAGAGAGTAATGGAATGAAACAGCTATACTATATGCATATATGGCTGGTGGAAAGCTCTATGGTTACAGTTTTGTGTAAAGCCAGTTTTTCCCTACTGCAAAGGAATAAATTTATTTAACTATCATGGTAATTGTTAAACATCGAGAATGGTTGACAGCATTCCGATCCCAATTAAGTAATTAAAACCCAACAACATTAATTAGAAGTAACGTGATGAGATTCACATGATATTCAAGTACTAGATACTCAAGTTGTCCATAACCGGGGACACGGCTAATCATGATTAGTTTGTACACTCTGCAGAGGTTTGCGCACTTTTCCCCACAAGACTCGATCGCCTCCGTTTGGTTTCTCGCACTACATGGTGTGTTTGAGAAGACGGATGACCGAGACACAGTCTTTCAGAAGCGCTAGCACCTTACATGTGGGTAGACCAGTACACCTACTTTCCCGTACATCTGCTAGTCTACCCGTAAGAGTTCGCACAACTTACTCAACTATGCCAGAGCCCATAATGGCTTGTGGCTGCACACGGAAGTTACTAGCATGAATGATCTTATGATCCCTTTGAGCCTGGGTGGCGGTCCAAAATAAAAACAGGCAAGTCCTGATAGACATCAGGTGCCTCAATCCACCCAGATGTGTGTTTAAGTTTGCCACCTTAGATAAACCCTTAATTATCAATCTCACATCTGTCATGGATATCACTCACCCAATCCACGTCTACTAGCATAGCATGGCATAATAAGCAAACGTAGAAGTAACTCCCAAAGGTTTGATAATAATACAGGTAATAGGTACTACCTCATCTACTTCCCATCCCACAATTTAATTAGATCCTAATCATGCAATGTGAGAGGATTGATCTAATGCAATAAAACATGGGTTGTAGAAAAGGTATGATCAAAGTGTTACTTGCCTTGCTGATGATCCGCAAGACCTAGGGTTTCGAAGTAACAAGCGGCGCAATCCGGGTGATCTATCGCAGACAAACAACAAGCACACAATAAGTACTCATCTAATGCACAGGTAAAACTCGAACAAGAGAACGAACCAGAAAGTTCAACTTAAGAACTCCGGTTGCAAAGAAAGAAAGAACCGAACAGACGACGGAAAACAAACGGCGGAAGAAAGCAACTCGGTTCTAGCAAGTTGAAACTAGGTCAAATTTTACTGTAGCAAAGTCTTGCTCAAGTTGATTAGACGGAACGGCGGTTTCGAAACGAAACTCCAGGCGCTTGAATCACCTGATTCTGATAAACGAGCGGGAAGAAAGACTAGAACGAAGGTCGGATCTGAGATCGTGATCGCGGAATCAATCCGACGAAAAGAAAGAGATGAACGGTTAAACGAACGGGCGTCGTTAACTGGGAAAAATCGGTGATCACGTTCGTTGAGACGAACGGTCCGAAAGAAGAATGAAAACCGATCTAGGGTTTCGGAAGAAAACCGAAACAAAGCCGGAAGAAAAACCGGAAGAAAAAAGAGAAGAACCGGAACGGTTTTCTAGAAGAAAAACCGAACCGAGGAAAAGAAGAGGCGGCGCGGCTACCTCGGGAGGCGGGGCTCCGGGCGGCGGCTTAGGGCGGCGGCGGCGGCTTAAGGCGGCGGCGGCGGCTTAAGGCGGCGGCGGCTTGGGGCTTGGGGTGGTGTGGGGAGAGGGCGGGGTGAGTATATATACTAGGAGGGGGGTGTGACTTGGCCAAGGGGCAAAAAGGGGGGGCCGGCGGCCTAGAGTCCCGCTGGGACTCGGCTTCGCGCGAGGGGCTGGGGGCGGTGGCGGCTGGCTGGGCCTTGGCCCGGCTGGCCTGGCGCGCGGGAGCTGCTCCCTTTTTTTTTAATCGGTTTCGCGCGCAGAAAAACAAAAGAAAAACTATCTAAACGAACTCCGAAAAATCTAAAGTAAATTTTCCCCGACTCCTAAAAATGAGTTGAACAAAATGAACTTTTCTCCGGGCCTAAAAGCAAATGTATTGGAAACGCGCATTTTTCCCTATCCAAATAAAAGCAAACAAAACTCCGGCAAAACCAAACTTGACTTATTCATTAAATCTTCATTTTTCCTAACTTTGGGAAAGTCATATTATTCCCTCTCTCATTTTTTTTCTTTGATATTGGAAAAATAATTGAAGATGAAATAAATAAATCAAATGATCCTCTTTTCAAATTTGAGAAAACTCTCAAATATGAAAATAACGAAATTTCCAACTCTCTCCGAAGGTCCTTGAGTTGTGTGAAATTTCTAGGATCGACCAAAATGCAAGAAAATATGCTATGCATGATGATCTAGTGTATAACATTCCAAATTGCAAATTTGGGATGTTACAAACCTACCCCCTTAAAATGAATCTCGCCCTCGAGATTCGGGTTGACTAGAAAATAGGTGAGGGTGGTCCTTGAGCAAATCTTCTTCTCTTTCCCAGGTGGCTTCATCCTCTGAGTGGTGGTTCCACTGAACTTTGCAAAACTTGATAACCTTGCTGCGGGTAACTCTGCTGGCACAATCGAGAATCTTGACTGGCTTCTCCTCATATGTTAAGTCATCCTCCAACTGAATCGCTTCGAGTGGCACGGTATCTCTTAGCGGTACCTCCGCCATCTCGGCATGACATTTCTTCAGCTGAGAAACATGGAATACATCATGAACTCCTGACAGTTCCTCTGGTAATTCCAACTTATAAGCGACTTCTCCCATACGTTGCAAGATCTTGTACGGTCCAACGAAGCGCGGTGCTAATTTTCCCTTAACTCCAAAGCGCTTAACTCCTTGAAGTGGGGATACTCGAAGGTAAACTCTGTCTCCAGTTTCGTAAACTGTCTCCTTGCATTTTGAATCTGCGTAGCTCTTCTGCCTGGACTGGGCTACCTTGAGCCTATCGCGAATCAACTTAACTTTCCGTTCAGACTCCTTAATCAAATCTGGTCCAAAGAATTAACGGTCTCCAACTTCGTCCCATGACAACGGTGTCCTGCACCTCCTTCCGTATAAAGCTTCAAAAGGTGCCATCTTCAAACTGGTTTGGTAACTGTTGTTATAAGAAAACTCCGCATACGGCAAGTTATCGTCCCAGCTAGATCCATAATCTAGTGCACAAGTTCTCAGCATATCTTCCAAAATCTGATTGACTCTCTCGGTCTGTCCATCTGTCTGCGGATGAAAAGCTGTGCTGAACTCTAGTCTGGTTCCTAAAGTTTCATGCAACTGATTCCAAAATTTTGAGGTAAATTGAGTTCCTCTATCTGATACGATACTCCTCGGAACTCCATGCAAACAAATGATCCTAGTCATGTATATCTTTGCCAACTTAGCACTGGTGTAAGTGGTCTTAACTGGAATGAAATGTGCTACCTTCGTCAAACGATCAACTACTACCCATATCGAGTCATAGCCTGCTTTCGTCCTGGGTAGTCCTGTGATAAAATCCATGCCTATCTTATCCCACTTCCATTCGGGTATCGGCAATGGTTGTAACAATCCTGCTAGCTTCTGATGCTCTGCCTTTACTCTCTGACAAACGTCACAAACTGCTACATATGCTGCAATATCCTTCTTCATTCCGGTCCACCAAAATGTTTCCTTCAAATCCAAATACATCTTGGTATTCCCTGGGTGAATCGAATACGGTGAATCATGTGCCTCGTGCAAAATCAACTTCCTGATCTCCGGGTCATTGGGCACATAAACACGGTCCTCAAACCATAAGGTATCGTGCTCATCCTCACGAAATCCCTTTGCTTTTCCTTCGCTCAATTTCTCTTTTATAGCAGCAATCTCCTTGTCAGATTTCTGAGCTTCTCTGATCTCATCCTTCAATGTTGACTGAATCTCCAATGTTGCTACATAGCCTCTCGGAACTATTTCCAAACATAGCTCACGAAGGTTTTCTGCTGACTCCTTTGGTACTTCTCCCGTCACTAGGGTGTTGACATGGCTCTTACGGCTCAATGCGTCAGCTACCACATTAGCTTTTCCAGGATGGTAATGCAATATCATGTCATAATCCTTGATGAGCTCCAACCATCTCCTTTGTCTGAGGTTCAACTCCTTCTGCGTGAAAATGTACTTCAAACTCTTGTGATCCGTGTACACCTCACAATGATTTCCAATGAGGAAATGTCTCCACGTTTTCAATGCATGCACTACGGCTGCTAACTCCAAATCATGCGTGGCATAATTCAACTCATGAGGCTTCAGTTGCCGTGAAGCATACGAAACAACTCTCCCTTCCTGCATAAGCACTGCTCCAAGTCCTCGACGTGAAGCGTCGCAATACACCTCATAATCCTTGGTCTGATCTGGCAAAATCAATACTGGTGAGGTAACCAAGCGTTTCTTCAATTCCTGGAAACTAGCCTCACATTCCTCAGTCCAATTGAACTTGGTATCCTTCTTCAACAATTCAGTCATAGGCTTTGCAATCTTTGAAAAGTTCTCAATGAACCTCCGGTAGTATCCTGTGAGTCCAAGAAAACTCCGGATCTCTCCAACTGTCGTTGGTAATTCCCATTCGGTTACGGTCTCAACCTTAGTGGGGTCAACTGCTATACCTTCTCCGGATATAACGTGTCCGAGGAATCCAACTTCCTTCAACCAAAACTCACATTTGCTGAATTTGGCGTATAACTGATGTTCCCTTAGTTTCTCCAAAACCAAACGCAAATGTTCCTTATGCTCCTCTTCATTCTTTGAATAAACCAGGATGTCATCAATGAACACTACGACGAACTTATCCAAAAACTCCATAAACACTTTGTTCATCAGGTTCATAAAATAGGCAGGTGCGTTAGTCAATCCAAATGACATAACGGTATACTCATACAGTCCATATCTTGTGGTGAATGCTGTCTTAGGTATGTCCTGCTCTCGAATCTTCAATTGATGGTACCCTGATCGCAAATCGATCTTGGAAAACACTTTAGCTCCTTGCAAACGATCAAACAGATCATTAATCATTGGCAGTGGATACTTATTCTTGATGGTTACTTCATTCAATCCTCGATAATCAACAACCATCCTTAATGATCCATCCTTCTTTTCTACTAGAAGTACGGGTGATCCCCAGGGCGAAGAACTTGGGCGAATGTAACCTTTATCCAGTAACTCCTTAATCTGATTCTTAATTTCCACCAAATCCTTTGCTGGCATCCGGTACGGTTGCTTCGATATTGGGCCTGTACCTGGCAATAACTCAATCAAAAACTCAATGTCTCTATCCGGTGGCATGACTGGCAATTCCTCAGGAAATACATCAGGAAAATCCTTCACCACTGGTACTTCTTCTTGCACAACTCATGTTAGGCAGTTTACTTGTGTCCTGTTTGGCACATGCCGGGATACATACTTGATCCTTCTTCCTTCTGGTGTGGTAAGCAAAATTGTCTTACTGGCGCAATCGATGTTTCCTCCATACATCGACAGCCAATCCATACCAAGAATCACATCCAGACCTTGGGACTCCAGAATAATTAAATCCGTTGGGAAAACATGCCTTCCTATACTTAATGGCACTTGGAAACATCCTTGTCTGGCCATGTACTCTGCTCCTGGCGAGCTTACTAGCATAGGCGTTTTAAGAATCCTAGTGGGCAGGCTATGCTTTTCCACAAATCCCCTTGATATGTATGAATGTGATGCACCAGTATCAAAAAGAACGAGTGCGGTAAATGTCTTAACCAAAAACTTACCGATTACTGCATCAGGCTGATCTTCAACCTCCTCCACATTAACGTGGTTCACCTGTCCCCTATTGAAAGGGTTCAGCTTCTTCCCAGAGCTTCCATTGCCATTTCCATTCTGGCCTTCGGGACATTCATTGGCATAATGTCCGGTCTTGAAACACTTGAAACAAGTGACTTGACTCAGATCTCTCTTGGTTGGGGTCGATGGGGTGGTACGGTTCTGGCCGTTGCTTCCTCCATTCCCATTACCATTCTTGTGGCCATTATGGTTGTGCGAACTACCTCCTCCATGGGTATGCTGAAACTGAAATCCCGGTTTAGGTGTAAAACGGGGCTTCTGCTGGGCTCCAGAGTTATACTTCCCCTGTCCATACTTCCTCTTACGGTTCTCAATCTGCTGTTGCTTTCCTTCAATCATGATGGCATGATCTACCAACTCCTGGTAGTTGTTGAAACTCGCTACCATCAACTGCATGCTTAGTTCATCATTCAGTCCTTCCAGAAACTTCTCCTACTTAGTTGCATCCGTAGCAACATCATCTGGGGCATAACGTGCTAACTTGCTGAAATCGTCAACGTACTGGCCAACTGTCCTTCCTCCTTGGCGTAAGTTGCGAAACTCACGCTTCTTCATGGCCATAGCTCCTGCTGAAACATGGGCAGTGCGGAAAGCTTGCTGAAACTGATCCCATGTGACAGTGTCAACTGGGTAAGTGGCTGTGAAATTCTCCCACCATGCTGCCGCGGGTCCGTCAAGCTGATGTGTGGCAAACTTCACTTTCTCACCATCTGTGCATCCTGCAGTGGTCAACTCCCTTCCTATCTTGCGGAGCCAATCGTCTGCTACTATTGGCTCGATGCTACTGGAAAACACTGGCGGATTCAGCCTAAGGAAACGGGCTAAGTGGTCAACGGGTGGTGGTGGTGGTGGGTTGTTGTTGTTGTTGTTGTTCTGCTGGTTCTGGACTAACATCTGCATTAATTGATTCTGCTGCTGGATCAACTGAGTGAGCTCCGATGGGAATCCATTGTCACGTCTCGGAGGCATCTGAGGGTTTAGGAAAGACGAGAATTAAGAATAGAGTGAGGTCTAAAGAGAAAAACACTACCCCAATGCGCATGAGCAAATGCACACAAAATCACTTCATTCAATCAAACAAGGGCTTACAATCGGTCTAAGACTATCGCAAAAGTGCTCGACTATGATGTTTACATGGGGGAATACTACTACTATCTGGTGGTCATCTAGAAATTTGAACCGGTGGAAGACTCCATGATATCTGCTCCAGCTTCGTCTTCAAAGTCGGGTTCACTTGGATCCGAATCGGTGTCGTCGATGATGATGTAGTTGTCCGGACATGCGACGTACTCGTCTTCCTCCTTGGATGCTAACTTCCTCTTGAGTTCTTCAATCTCCTGCTTAAGATCGCCATTGTGTCTCGCTAGAGCTACGATCTCGTCCATGTAGTCCTTGCGTGTAGACTTCAGTTCTCCTTCTAGCTCGATGATCCTTGCCTTTGCATTCTTCAACTCTATCATATCATTGCACATCTGGTTCTCGTGGCATCGAATGTGCTGGTTTAACTCCTGGATGAAAGATGCAATGGATCTATCCTTCTTGGTGCTGACTAACTCCCATTGTTCGTCTCGGCGTCCGCAAATCTGGTAGATAGTGTCCTTGAGGTCTTCTTGATAAACTTCTCCAATGCGTCCCATGGTGATATGAGCTGCCATGCTCCTTCCCAGACTCCAGGTTGGTGCATTGAAAACACTATCTATAGGCTTCGTGATTGGCGCGAATGTCCTTCCCGGAACGTGAGCTTGAATCTTCCAGCGCTCCTCTTCAGGCAGAGTGGCGTTGAAGGTTCCCGTGAAGCTTGGTAATCCAATGTTCAGGTACTTGGTGACTTCCTTCAGGTGAAATCCAAATGGTGTGCCTTCATCCGGTTGAGCATACTTAATCTTCGTGTTCGTCATCCTAAAAGAGTAGAAAAGATGAGGAGTTAGAAAATGAGAAGAGAATGGTGATCTATGGCTTTAACTTAATGGTCGTGTCCTACAGTCAGTGTGTGCTCTGATACCATCTCTGTAGCGACCTGACCCGAATGGATCAAATCTACTGTGCTCCGGTGTCATCCCTGGATCAGTAATGCTGACACCACACAGTACTTCGAAGGATTTATAGCAGAGTTGCAATCACACACTTATTACATTGATGTCTCAAAGAGAACTTATTACAATAAATATGGCTTAAGGCCATCTAATAACGATAACAGCAGAAGGCTCGGAAGATAAATGGGTCCATCAACTCCAACGGCATCACTGAGTATAGAACCACGACCTAAAAGCACCTTACTCGTCGTCTGAAAAGTCTGCAACATGAGAAGTTGCAGCCCGAAAATGGGTCAGCACATGGAATATGCTGGCAATGTAACACATAGAGAGTAATGGAATGAAACAGCTATACTATATGCATATATGGCTGGTGGAAAGCTCTATGGTTACAGTTTTGCGTAAAGCCAGTTTTTCCCTACTGCAAAGGAATAAATTTATTTAACTATCATGGTAATTGTTAAACATCGAGAATGGTTGACAGCATTCCGATCCCAATTAAGTAATTAAAACCCAACAACATTAATTAGAAGTAACGTGATGAGATTCACATGATATTCAAGTACTAGATACTCAAGTTGTCCATAACCGGGGACACGGCTAATCATGATTAGTTTGTTACACTCTGCAGAGGTTTGCGCACTTTTCCCCACAAGACTCGATCGCCTCCCTTTGGTTTCTCGCACTACATGGTGTTTGAGAAGACGGATGACCGAGACACAGTCTTTCAGAAGCGCTAGCACCTTACGATGGATAGACCGGTACACCTACTTTCCCCTACATCTGCTAGTCTACCCTGTAAGAGTTCGCACGACTTAGTCAACTATGCCAGAGCCCATAATGGCTTGTGGCTGCACACAGAAGTTACTAGCATGAATGATCTTATGATCCCTTTGAGCCTGGGTGGCGGTCCGAAATAAAAACAGGCAAGTCCTGATAGACATCAGGTGCCTCAATCCACCCAGATGTGTGTTCAAGTTGCCACCTTAGATAAACCCTTAATTATCAATCTCACATCTGTCATGGATATCACTCACCCAATCCACGTCTACTAGCATAGCATGTCATAATAAGCAAACGTAGAAGTAACTCCCAAAGGTTTGATAATAATACAGGTAATAGGTACTACCTCATCTACTTCCCATCCCACAATTTAATTAGATCCTAATCATGCAATGTGAGAGGATTGATCTAATGCAATAAAACATGGGTTGGTATGATCAAAGTGTTACTTGCCTTGCTGATGATCCGCGAGACCTAGGGTTTCGAAGTAACAAGCGGCGCAATCCGGGTGATCTATCGCAGACAAACAACAAGCACACAATAAGTACTCATCTAATGCACAGGTAAAACTCGAACAAGAGAACGAACCAGAAAGTTCAACTTAAGAACTCCGGTTGCAAAGAAAGAAAGAACTGAACAGACGACGGAAAACAAACGGCGGAAGAAAGCAACTCGGTTCTAGCAAGTTGAAACTAGGTCAAATTTTACTGTAGCAAAGGCTTGTTCAAGTTGATTAGATGGAACGGCGGTTTCTAAACGAAACTCCAGGCGCTTGAATCACCTGATTCCGATAAACGAGCGGGAAGAAAGACTAGAACGAAGATCGGATCTGAGATCGCGATCGCAGAATAAATCCGACAAAAAGAAAGAGATGAACGGTTAAACGAATGGGCGTCGTTAACCGGGAAAAATCGGTGATCACGTTCGTTGAGACGAACAGTCCGAAAGAATAATGAAAACCGATCTAGGGTTTCGGAAGAAAACCGAAACAAAGCCGGAAGAAAAACCGGAAGAAAAAAGAGAAGAACCGGAATGGTTTTCTAGAAGAAAAATCGAACCGAGGAAAAGAAGAGGCGGCGCGGCTACCTCGGGAGGCGGGGCTCCGGGCGGCGGCTTAGGGCGGCGGCGGCAGCTTAAGGCGGTGGCGGCGGCTTAAGGCGGCGGCGGCTTGGGGCTTGGGGTGGTGTGGGGAGAGGGGGGGTGAGTATATATACTAGGAGGGGGGTGTGACTTGGCCAAGGGGCAAAAAGGGGGGGCCGGCGGCCTAGAGTCCCGCTGGGACTCGGCTTCGTGCGAGGGGCTGGGGGCGGTGGCGGCTGGCTGGGCCTTGGCCCGGCTGGCCTGGCGCGCGGGAGCTGCTCCCTTTTTTTTTAATCGGTTTCGCGCGCAGAAAAACAAAAGAAAAACTATCTAAACGAACTCCGAAAAATCTAAAGTAAATTTTCCCCGACTCCTAAAAATGAGTCGAACAAAATGAACTTTTCTCCAGGCCTAAAATGCAATTTTTGAAAACACGCATTTTTCCCTATCCAAATAAAAGCAAACAAAACTCCGGCAAAACCAAACTTGACTTATTCATTAAATCTTCATTTTTCCTAACTTTGGGAAAGTCATATTATTCCCTCTCTCATTTTTTTCTTTGATATTGGAAAAATAATTGAAGATGAAATAAATAAATCAAATGATCCTCTTTTCAAATTTGAGAAAACTCTCAAATATGAAAATAACAAAATTTCCAACTCTCTCCGAAGGTCCTTGAGTTGCGTGAAATATCTAGGATCGACCAAAATGCAAGAAAATATGCTATGCATGATGATCTAGTGTATAACATTCCAAATTGCAAATTTGGGATGTTACACTAAAACAAGGAAAAAACAGAAACTGGCACTGGGCTCTGGGTTAATAGGTTAGTCCCAAAAATAATATAAAAGTGTATAATAAAGCCCATAAACATCCAAAACAGAAGATAATATAGCATGGAGAAATCAAAAATTATAGATACGTTGGAGACGTATCAGCATCCCCAAGCTTAATTCCTGCTCGTCCTCGAGTAGGTAAATGATAAAAACAGAATTTTTTATGCGGAGTGCTACTTGGCATAATTTCAATGTAATTCTTCTTAATTGTGGAATGAATATTCAGATCCGAAAGATTCAAGATAAAAGTTCATATTGACATAAAAATAACAATACTTCAAGCATACTAACTAAGCAATCATGTCTTCTCAAAATAACATGGCCAAAGAAAGTTCATCCCTACAAAATCATATAGTTTAGTCATGCTCCATTTTCGTCACACAAGAATGCTCTCATCATGCACAACCCCGATGACAAGCCAAGCAATTGTTTCATACTTTAGTAATCTCAAACTTTATAAACCTTCACGCAATACATGAGCGCGAGCCATGGATATAGCACTATGGGTGGAATAGAATATAATGATGGGGTTTATGTGGAGAAGACAAAAAGGAGAAAGTCTCACATCAACGAGGCTAATCAATGGGCTATGGAGATGCCCATCGATTGATGTTAATGCAAGGAGTAAGGATTGTCATGCAACGGATGCACTAGAGCTATAAATGCATGAAAGCTCACAAAAGAAACTAAGTGGGTGTGCATCCAACTTGCTTGCTCACAAAGACCTAGGGCACTTGAGGAGGCCCATTGTTGGAATATACAAGCCAATTTCTATAATAAAAAATTCCCACTAGTATATGAAAGTGACAAAACAAGAGACTCTCTATCATGAGGATTATGGTGCTACTTTGAAGCACAAGTGTGGCAAAGGATAGTATCATTGTCCCTTCTCTCTTTTTCTCTCATTATTATTTTTTTGGGCCTTCTCTTTTTTTATGGCCTTTCTTTTGGGGGGGGGCTTCTCTCTTTTTTTATGGCCTTTCTCTTTTTTTATTCCTCACTTGGGACAATGCTCTAGAAAATGATGATCATCACACTTCTATTTATTTACAACTCAATACTAGAACAAAGTATGACTCTATATGAATGCCTCCGACGGTGTACCGGGATGGGCAATGAATCAAGAGTGACATGTATGATAAATTATGCATGGTGGCCTTGCCACAAATACGATGTCAACTACATGATCATGCAAGGTAATATGACAATGATGATGTGTGTCATGATAAACGGAACGGTGGAAAGTTGCATGGCAATATATCTCGAAATGGCTATGGAAATGCCATAATAGGTAGGTATGGTGTCTGTTTTGAGGAAGATATAAGGAGGTTTATGTGTGAAAGAGTGTATCATATCACAGGGTTTGGATGCACCGGCGAAGTTTGCACCAACTCTCAATGTGAGAAAGGGCAATGCACGGTACCGAAGAGGCTAGCAATGATGGAAGGGTGAGAGTGCGTACAATCCATGGACTCAACATTAGTCATAAAGAACTCACATACTTATTGCAAAAACCTACAAGTCATCAAAAACCAAGCATTACGCGCATGCTCCTAGGGGGATAGATTGGTAGGAAAAGACCATCGCTCGTCCCCGACCGCCACTCATAAGGAAGACAATCAAATAACACCTCATGTTTCAAATTTGTTACACAACGTTTACCATACGTGCATGCTACGGGACTTGCAAACTTCAACACAAGTATTCCTCAAATTCACAACTACCCAACTAGCACAACTTTGATATCACTATCTCCATATCTCAAAACAATCATCAAGTATCAAACTTCTCTTAGTATTCAACACACTCATAAGAAAGTTTTTAATATTCTTGGATGTCTAGCATATTAGGATTATTTAAGCAAATTACCATGCTATTTAAGACTCTCAAAATAATATAAGTGAAGCATGAGAGTTCATATATTTCTATAAAATAAAACCACCACCGTGCTCTAAAAGGATATAAGTGAAGCACTAGAGCAAAATACAAACTACTCCGAAAGATATAAGTGAAGATCAATGAGTAGTCGAATAATTATGCAACTATGTGAAGAATCTCTAACATTTAATAATTTCAGATATTGGTATTTTATTCAAACAGCAATCAAACTAAATAAAATAAAATGACGCTCCAAGCAAAACACATATCATGTGGCGAATAAAAATATAGCTCCAAGTAAAGTTACCGATGAACGAAGACGGGAGAGGGGATGCCTTCCGGGGCATCCCCAAGCTTAGGCTCTTGGTTGTCCTTGAATATTACCTTGGGGTGCCTTGGGCATCCCCAATCTTAGGCTCTTTCCACTCCTTACTCCATAATCCATCGAATCTTTACCCAAAACTTGAAAACTTCACAACACAAAACTTAACAGAAAACTCGTAAGCTCCGTTAGTATAAGAAAATAAATCACCACTTAGGTACTGTTGTGAACTCATTCTAAATTCATATTGGTGTAATATCTACTGTATTCCAACTTATCTATGGTTCATACCCTCCGATAATACTCATAGATTCATCAAAATAAGCAAACAACACATCGAAAACAGAATCTGTCAAAAACAGAACAGTCTGTAGTAATCTGTAGCTAGCACAAGATCTGGAACCCCAAAAATTCTAAAATAAATTTCCGGACGTGAGGAATTTATCTATTAATCATCTACAAAAATAATTAACTAAATATCACTTTCCAAATAAAAATGGCAGCAGTTCTCGTGAGCGCTAAAGTTTCTGTTTTTTACAGCAAGATATCAAGACTTCCCCCAAGTCTTCCCAACGGTTCTACTTGGCACAAACACTAATTAAACACAAAAAACACAACCAAAACAGAAGCTAGATAAATTATTTATTACTAAACAGGAGCAAAAAGCAAGGAATAAAAAATAAGGTTGGGTTGCCTCCCAACAAGCGCTATCGTTTAACGCCTCTAGCTAGGCATGATGATTTCAATGATGCTCACATAAAAGATAACATAAAGAGAGCATCATGAAGAATATGACTAGAAAATTTAAGTCTAACCCACTTCCTATGCATAGGGATTTTGTGAGCAAACAACTTGTGGGAACAAGAATCAACTTGCATAGGAAGGTAAAACAAGCATAACTTCAAAACTTTAAGCACATAGAGAGGAAACTTGATATTATTGCAATTCCTACAAGCATATATTCCTCCCTCATAATAATTTTCAGTAGCATCATGAGTGAATTCAACAATATAATCAGCACCTAAAGCATTCTTTTCATGATATACAAGCATAGAAATTTTATTACTCTCCACATAAGCAAAATTCTTCTCATGAATAATAGTGGGAGCAAACTCAACAAAATAATTATCATGTGAGGCATAATCCAATTGAAAACTAAAATCATGATGACAAGTTTCATGGATATCATTATTCTTTATAGCATAAATCATCACAATAATCATCATAGATAGCAACTTTGTTCTCATAATCAATTGGAACCTCTTCCGGAATAGTGGATTCATCACAAAATAAAGTCATGACCTCTCCAAATCCATTTTATAATTATCACAATAAGATTCAACATCCTCCAAAATAGTGGGATCATTACTTCCTAAAGTTGACACTCTTCCAAACCCACTTTCATTAATATAATCATCATAAATAGGAGGCATGCTATAATAATAAATTTGCTCATCAAAACTTGGGGGACAAAAAATATCATCTTCATCAAACATAGCTTCCCCAAGCTTGTGGCTTTGCATATCATTAGCATCATGGATATTCAAGGAATTCATACTAACAACATTGCAATCATGCTCATCATTCAAAGATTTAGTGCCAAACATTTTAATGCATTCTTCTTCTAACACTTTGGCACAATTTTCCTTTCCATCACACTCATGAAAGATATTAAAAAGATGAAGCGTATGAGGCAAACTTAATTCCATTTTTTGTAATTTTATTTTATAAACTAAACTAGCGATAAAACAAGAAACTAGAAGATTCGATTGCAAGATCTAAAGATATACCTTCAAGCACTCACCTCCCCAACAACGGCGCCAGAAAAGAGCTTGACGTCTACTACACAACCTTCTTCTTGTAGACGTTGTTGGGCCTCCAAGTGCAGAGGTTTGTAGGACAGTAGCAAATTTCCCTCAAGTGGATGACCTAAGGTTTATCAATCCGTAGGAGGCGTAGGATGAAGATGGTCTCTCTCAAGCAACCCTGCAACCAAATAACAAAGAGTCTCTTGTGTCCCCAACACACCCAATACAATGGTAAATTGTATAGGTGCACTAGTTCGGCGAAGAGATGGTGATACAAGTGCAATATGGATAGTAGATAATAGTTTTTGTAATCTGGAAATATAAAAACAGCAAGGTAACTAATGATAAAAGTGAGCGTAAACGGTATTGCAATGCGTTGAAACAAGGCCTAGGGTTCATACTTTCACTAGTGCAAGTTCTCTCAACAATAATAACATAATTGGATCACATAACTATCCCTCAACATGCAACAAGAGTCACTCCAAAGTCACTAATAGCGGAGAACAAACGAAGAGATTATGGTAGGGTACAAAACCACCTCAAAGTTATTCTTTCCAATCAATCCGTTGGGCTATTCCTATAGGTGTCACAAACAGCCCTAGAGTTCGTACTAGAATAACACATTAAGACACAAATCAACCAAAACCCTAATGTCACATAGATACTCCAATGTCACCTCAAGTATCCGTGGGTATGATTATACTATATGCATCACACAATCTCATATTCATCTATTCAACCAACACATAGAACCTCAAAGAGTGCCCCAAAGTTTCTACCGGAGAATCACGATGAAAACGTGTGCCAACCCCTATGCATAGATTCATGGGCGGAACCCGCAAGTTGATCACCAAAACATACATCAAGTGAATCACGTGGTGTCCCATTGTCACCACAGATACACACGGCAAGACATACATCAAGTGTTCTCAAATCTTTAAAGACTCAATCCGATAAGATAAATTCAAAGGGGAAACTCAATCCATTACAAGAGAGTAGAGGGGGGAGAAAACATCATAGGATCCAAATATAATAGAAAAGCTCGCGATACATCAAGATCGTATCACCTCGGGAACACAAGAGAGAGAGAGAGAGAGAGAGAGACCAAACACATAGCTACTGGTACATACCCTCATCCCCGAGGGAGAACTACTCCCTCCTCATCATGGAGAGCACCAGGATGATGAAGATGGCCATCGGAGAGGGGTTTCCCCCTCCGGAAGGGTGCCAGAATGGGTATAGATTCGCTTTTGGTGGCTACGGAGGCTTCTGGCGGCGGAACTCCCGATCTATTGTGCTCCCTGATCGTTTTAGGGTATATGGAGATATATAGGCAGAAGAAGTACGTCAGGGGAGCCACAAGGGGCCCACAAGGGTGGAGGGCGCGCCCCCTGCCTCGTGGCTTCCTCGTTGCTTCCCTTACATGGACTCCAAGTCTCCCGGGTTGCTTTCCTTCCAAAAATAAGTTCCGTGAAGTTTCAGGTCAATTGGACTCCGTTTGATTTTCCTTTTCTGCGATACTCTAAAACAAGGAAAAAACAGAAACTGGCACTAGGCTCTGGGTTAATAGGTTAGTCCCAAAAATAATATCAAAGTGTATAATAAAGCCCATAAACATTCAAAACAGAAGATAATATAGCATGGAGCAATCAAAAATTATAGATACGTTGGAAACGTATCAAAGACTAACTCAAATTTCTCCCCCTTTGTCATCAAATGACCAAAAGGGACGAAAAATGAGGACTAACACTCCTGAAGAATATCAAGTTGAAGGAGGAGCGTCAGCGTTGTTGGGGTCGTTTGTTGTTGTAGGGCCTGCCGCAGTGTCGTCCATGTCTTCATGCTCATCGGTTTCGCGTGATGAAGAATATGAGTTGGCCACCAAGGAAGGAACTTTAGTCCTCTTGAATTTCTTCGCCGGTGGAGGATGAGACTATTCAAAGTCCTGCTTGAAACCCATTTCCTTCAGATCATCTTCACCATAAAGATGTGACAAAACAGCCCAGGTGCAACCGAAGACTTCATGGAGGTAGTAATGGTTTTTCTTCACTACATTGTGTGTAGCAGTCATGTTGTGAAGAATAGACCCAAACTGACGCTTAACCCATTTGTGGTTTCAATCCACCTTCTGGTGAAGACTAAGAAGAAGCTCACAGCCAGTCATCACCCGGGGAGCTGTTGCTTGAGGATTTGGCTTTGATGCATTAGCGGCAGAATCATGAGTAGCAGAATCATCATTGGTGGAGTAACATGCAGCTTTGCGAAACTGACCATCCAATGGACGAATGCCTTCATCAATAATTGCAGTAGCTTTGCCTTTTTCATCAGATAAGGAAAATGCCCGCTTGAGGACTTCTATAGGGGGCAGGTAACTGACATGATTCTGAAAATCAACCTTGTAGTTGAGTGAAGACCTTGTTCTGAGGAATCTCATAATCCAGGGAGCATAAGGCTTCAACTCAAACGGAGAGAGGGCAACATTTGCCAGAGTCCTCATGAAGAAATCATGATAGTTGATAGGAATGCCATGTATGATATTGAATAGCAGATTCTTCATGATGCCAACAACTTCTTCATCATTTGAATCGTGGCCTTTGATTGGACTCATTGTCTTTGTCAGAATGCGATAGACAGTTCTAGGCACAAACAACAACTCCTTCATGAGGAATTTGGTCCTTGGAGCTTGACCTGGCTTCAGAGGCTTCATTAGCACTTGCATGTAATGGGAAGTGAGTTCAGGTTCATGATAGATGCAACAAGCACCTTCAAGGGGAGGACTGACAGGCAGGGCATGAAGTAATTCAGAGGCCGGCGCTTTGAAATGTGTGTTTGCTGTCATCCAGTCCAAAACCCAAGAGTTCACATCGTCAACATCGCCTGTGATATGCAGAGTTGCATAGAATTGAAGAATGGGCTCTTCATTCCAATCGCAAATATCCGTGCAAAAGTTGAGCAGTCCTGCATCATGAAGCACACTGAGGACTGGGGTAAAGCAAGGTAGTGATTCCATGTCCACGTGAGGAATATGCGCATGGTCGAAGACTTTGTCCTTGTTGACGAGCAGTGAAGAGTAAAAGTTTTCTTGGCTGGCAGTCCAGAAGCGCTTCCTTCTAAGACGAGCAGAGTCATAAGGGTTATAGTCTATGAAGAACACATGCTCACCGAAGAAGTCATCAGCCTTGAATTTCTGCTTCTTCGAGAAGGGATCCTTTGGCGTGGGCTGAGGGTATCGGTCAATTGCATCACCACCTTAGGAATCGAAATCTCAAGATCCACTGGCTGAGGAATTTCAGCTTGAGTCTTCAATTCTTCATTAACATTTTCTTCAGCACTAGTGGCTAGAATCTCTTCATGGACAGACGGTGTGGCATGAGGTTCTTCAGATCCCATTTGAACTTCAGTGGTTACAGGGGACTGAGGAATTTGTTGAAGGCGTGTGAACAGAGGAGAATTGGGGTGCTGACTTTCCCAAAAGTCATCGTTCAATACTGGAGTTGTGCATCCAATGTCCACATCTTCTTTTTCATTTTTTTCTTCAACGTCGGCCTCTTCAGCAGTGAACTGAGGCATGGGCGATGAGACTATTGGGGTTGAAGGGATTGCATCCGCTTCAATTTCTTCATCCAACTGCTCTGAAGAAGCAGCAGAAGGAATGTCATCATCAGATTCATTTGGGATCTCATATCCTTCATCAAAAGGAACAAGGTCCTTTGACGGCATGGATGAGACGGGAACAACATCAATTGGATTGTCAAAAGATCTAGTCAGCGGCTTCATCTTCTTCGGAGCTGAAGAATCTGATGCAGTTGATGCCTTCCTTTTCTTCATAGCTGCACGCTCTGTAGCCTTGGTCTTCTTCACATCTGATGCAGATGGAAGGATCGGAGTTGGGGTAGGTGCAGGAGGAGCAGAGGAATTTGGTTCAACAACTTCAGGCATAACGGATGCAGTTGCCCTGACTTCTTCATTTTCTTCAGGCGCAACACTGGTGGGTGCCCTGGCAATTTCTTCAGCGGATGGAATGCAGTCATCAGCCCTGGTACTGTGAGAATCTTCAGCGGCCTGATTTTCATCAGTGGTGCTGGCATGCTCTTCAGTAGGCTGAGCAGATGCCTCAGCCTGAGGATTTTCTTGTTGCGTTGGGCTGTAACATTGGAAGTGAAATTCTCAGTTATCTTGACAAATCTGACTTTGGCACCAAGCCAGTCAGCATAGTAGCGATCAAATTCATCACTTAGTTGCTTGATCTCAGATTGAAGAGCAACCAGTTCTTCAGGTGAAAGCTTCAGAACGTTTTGCTTCGAAAGCGCTCCTTCTTGTACTGCGCTTTCTTCACCTTCCTCCCCTGTTCATATTTCCATATCTGTTTGTCAATGAAGTGAGTCAGTACATGACTTTGACCAGGGGCGAGGTTCATCTCCGGCAAAGGTGTGTTGGGATTCTTGTGCCATGGTCGATGAAGTCTAGGATCAACTTCGGATCCAGTATTAATGGCACATTGCCGCCTTTGGCTCTAGCGGCCCTGAGCTGCCTGTCTCTGATGATTTCGGCAAGTTCCTCATCATCAGCTTCGTCATCTTCGGACAGTACTTGAAAGGCGACCTGCTTCTTGTGAGGACTTTTGGTCCAGAGCCTCGTCCAGTAGTGGCCTTTGTCTTCAGCAGAGAGGGGCCAGTTGATGAATTGGGTGTAGCTGAAGAACTAGCAGAAGCTCCTGAGGGAATATAGATGCCTGTTGTCCTTTGGCACGTGGCTAGATGCATAGGTGCTGAGGATTTTGACGGAGGAGCTGAGGACTTTGGAGGAGCTAGAGCAGCTTGAGGAATTAGCCGTGAGGGCTTTGAAGAAGAAGGAGCACTGGGCTTATGTGCGGGCTTCTTAGGCATGGACTTCTTCGGCTTGCTAGCAGAGGCCTTAGTAGTGGTAGCAGCAGCAGCAGAGTCTTCATTAAATTTCCTCGCCGCTTCCTTAGCTACTTTGGCTAGCTTGGCCTGGCGCTAAGCCCATTCACCAGGATAGTCCTCACCATGCTTGAGGCTGGTGGGATTAGCTTCTTGGCCAGGTGCCAATGTAGGTCTTGGGCATGGAGGATTAAGAGTGAATTTCTTCATATACTTGGGAGTAACATATCTGTACTCCCTCCATTCTCATGCCCATCTCCTCTCTATCCTTTGTATGCGCACCTTGCGCTGATTTTTGTCCTCCTTTCCATGTGTGGACTCATCAGGAGTGCAATAATCCTTGTATATGTCATCAGGGATCTCGAAAGCAGTATTGACCTCAGGCCTCTTTCCTCCCTTCTGTGGCTTCTTACCATCAGCCATTTTCTTCAACTGAGGAATTTGAGCAATGGAATTCTCCGAAGAGGTGTGCAACTTTTCTTCAAGGAACGCTGCAAATGAGTTAAGTTAGTGATTCAGCAGCGGACATGAGTACCTGTGAACACAGTATAGTTGCGAGGAATTTGGAGAGGTCATATGCGTTCTCAGAAGGTTTTGCAATAGGAACAAGTTTGAGGAATTTGACCAGTTGAGTCTTGAAGAATTTCACTAAGCATTCTTTGACTTAGGTTCCAGAGTTGTACAGATTGAAAAAATCCACACAATTGAGGAATCTTGAAGAAAAAGTTGCTTAGGGAAACAGATCAAGAACAGATGTTATGGGAGGCGTCCAGTGTGTGAAGAGGAATAAACACCTTTTGAAGATTTTGTAGAAAACATTTCAATCAAGGAGGGTAGTAAAAGTGACTTTTAATTACCCTTGACGAAGAACACGACAAACTATGAAGTGTAGATTTGAAGCTCGTCGGTTCAGATCTTCCACGCCCTAACTTGGCTGAGGAAGACAACTACGGCAGCGGCAGAGTGAAGAAATCCGCGGCCGGCGTGAGTACGGCGGCGACGACGTCGAGGCAGTGAAGCTCTTCCTCACCGGCGTCGATGTAAGTAGCGGCGGCGCTAGGGTTTGAGAGCTCGAGCAAGGGAGTGAGGTCGAGCGGAGTAAAAATGAAGTGAGGAAGGGAGAGGGGCATTTATAGCCGAAGTGAGAAACTGCTCGCCCGAGGAAATTGGAAGAACGTGCCCCTGACCCTTCTCATTCGTGTGACATGTGTCACCCACGTACTGAGAGGTGACGATCGTGTGCGATCGTGGCTGAAAAGGATAAGTATTATCGTGGAATGTGTAACAGTTTGAGCGGCAAAAGCCGAAAATTCAAATAAGATAAGTTTAAAGTTTCGTTTGCAATTTCTTCAGCTGTTAAGGACACAGTGAAGATTTTGAACAAGTTTCAAATAGAACGCACATGAAGAATTTGTGAATAGACTAGGTTGAGTTTAGCATAGAGGGGGAAAGGGTCCGATCACATTCACTTAGCAGAACAAGCAACTTGAAGAAATAGCAATAAGTGAATGTTGTAGAGGACATAAACTCACATATATATATAGCTAATGAAAAAAATTACGGAAAGAGTGAAGACAATGCAAGTTGAAGAACAACTGAGGAATTTCAAAGTGAGAAAAAAATCCTCAGATTGAGGATATTCAACTTTTGGTGGTGGCGTGACCCACCGTATAAGAATGATTATTTCAGACACCGCGTACAATTGTCGTAGGGTTCTGAGAATCAAATTCTTTGTTTATTTCTTCACACTTAGAGTGTTAGTCTTCATTGATTGAAGAAAAACGTTTCTTCATGTGTTGCACATCTAAGTAATCAATTTTGCATAAGTGTTAGGATGAGTGTCTTTTTCAAAGAACATTCGAAGATTCTAGGATATTTAGCTCACACCGCAACTTGCTAAATCTCTTCTCATCCAAGGGCTTACTGAAGATATCGGCTAGCTGTTCTTCAGTCTTCACATGCTCAATAGAGATATCGCCCTTCAACACATGATCACGAAGAAAATGATGATGAATCTGAATGTGCTTTTTCTTTGAGTGCTGAACTGGGTTGTGAGCAATCTTGATGGCACTCTCATTGTCACAGTAGAGTGGCACATTCTTCACATTGACGCCGTAGTCCTTGAGAGTTTGCTTCATCCATAGTAGTTGAGCACAATAAGAACCAACAGCAATGTATTGAGCTTCAGCAGTAGATAGTGATACGCAGTTTTGTTTCTTCGAGGACCAACACACCAAGGATCGTCCGAGGAAATGGCATGTGCCAGATGTTGACTCGCGGTCCACACGATCACCAGCATAGTCAGAGTCTGAAAATCCAATGATATCAAAAGCCGAGCCCTTGGGGTACCATAATCCAAGTGTTGGTGTGTGAGCTAGATATTGAAGAATATGCTTCACAGCCTTATGGTGTGATTCCTTCGGTGTAGCTTGAAATCGGGCACACATGCAAACACTAAGCATACTATCTGGCCTAGATGCACACAAGTACAATAAAGAACCAATCATGGAGCGGTATACCTTTTGATCGAAGTCAGTACCATTTTCATCAGTGCATAGATGGCCATTTGTGGGAATAGGGATTTTGACTCCTTTGCAATCTTGCATGCTGAATTTCCTCGGTACATCCTTGAGGTATTTCTCCTAAGATATGAATATGCCATTGCGCTGTTGACGAATCTGAAGACCTAAGAAGAATTTCAATTCTCCCATCATAGACATTTGATATTCTTCACTCATCATATAGGCAAATTCATCACTGTAACATTGGTCAGTACAGCCGAAAATGATATCATCAACATAAATTTGGCACACAAACAATTCACCATCACAAGATTTAGTGAAGAGAGTTGGGTCAAGTGAACCGGGTTTGAAGCCTTTCTTCATGAGGAATTCCTTCAAAGTATCATACCACGCCCGAGGGGCCTTCTTGAGGCCATAGAGGGCCTTATTGAGTCTGAAGACTTTGTCAGGATACTTTGGATCTTCAAAACCTGGGGGTTGAGCAACATATACTTCTTCCTCAAGATTACCATTGAGGAATGCACTTTTCACATCCATTTGATATAAGATGATCATGATGGTTAGCATAAGCAAGTAATATGCGACTAGCTTCAAGTCTAGCAACAGGTGCAAAAGTTTCATCGAAGTCAATTCCTTCAACCTGTGTGCAGCCTTGCGCTACAAGTCGTGCCTTATTCCTCACCACAAGGCCATTTTCATCTTGCTTGTTGCGGTAGATCCACTTTGTGTCGATGATATTGTGCTTGCGAGGATCTGGACCTTTGACCAGTTCCCAGACATTGTTGAGCTTGAATTGATGTAATTCCTCTTGCATAGCTTGAATCCACTCAGGCTCCAAAAATGCTTCATCTACCTTAGTGGGCTCTGTGATAGAGACGAAAGCAAAGTGCCCACAAAAGTTAGATAAATGTGAATCTCTTGAGAGTGTGAGAGGACCTGGAATGTTGATGTCGCTGATGATTTTCTCAATTTGCACTTCATTTGCAACGCGAGGATGAGCGGGTTGTCATTGAGGAATTTGATCAGCATTTTCTTCAGCACCATTTTCCTCAGGTGTATCAGCATGACATTCTTCATGTTCTGGAATGACTTCTTCAGAAGATTCTTCAGTATGAATGACATCCTCAGTATTCTTGAACTTAATAGATTCCTCAGGAGGTATTTCATCTGTCACAGGAGGTAGGTGCTCTCTTTGTGAGCCATTAGTTTCATTGAACCGCACATCTACAGTTTCAAAAACCTTGTGGTGATAGGTGTTGAAGACTCTGTAGGTGTGCGAGTCCTTACCATAACCGAGCATAAAACCTTCATGTGCTTTCGGTGCAAATTTAGAACTGTGATGAGGATCTCTAATCCAGCATTTAGCACCGAAGACTTTGAAATAACTCACATTGGGTTTCTTGTCAGTGAGGAGTTCATATGCAGTCTTCTTGAAGAATTTGTGAAGATATACCCTGTTGATGATGTGGCACGCAGTATCAATTGCCTCAGGCCAGAAGCGAGGAGCCGTCTTGTACTCATCAAGCATAGTGCGGGCCATCTCAACAAGAGTCCTGTTCTTGCGCTCCACGACGCCATTTTGCTGAGGAGTATAAGGAGCAGATAACTCATGATTACTACCAAGTTCATCAAGATAGTCATCAAGACCGGTGTTCTTGAACTCGGTTCCATTATCACTTCTGATGTGCTTGATCTTCACACCAAAGTTGGTTGAAGCCCTCGAGGAAAATCGTTTGAAGACTTCCTACACTTCAGTTTTGTAAGTGATGATATGCACCATGTATATCGAGAATAATCATTAACAATGACAAAGCCATATAAGGATGCAGCATTAGTAAATGTGGCATAGTGAGTAGGGCCAAAGAGATCCATGTCAAGCAATTCAAATGGTCGAGTAGTAGTCATGATAGTCTTTGCTGGATGCTTGGCCTTGGTCATCTTTCCAGCTTCACAGGCTCCGCACAAGTGATCCTTGAGGAATCTGACATTCTCAATGCCAATGACATGCTTCTTCTTCGCGAGCGTGTGCAGATTCCTCATGCCAGCATGACCAAGTTGTCGATGCCATAGCCAGCCTTCTGAAGCTTTTGCATGTAGACAAGTAGCAGGTTGTGGTCCTGTAGAGAAATCAACAATATACAAATCTCCTCTCCTAAAGCCTTCGGATACTTTGGAATTGTTAGCTTCCATGATAACAACACAACGATACTTGCCAAAGACAACAATCATATCAAGATCACAAAGCATTGAGATAGACATGAGGTTGAATCCTAAGGACTCGACAAGCATGACTTTGTCCATGTGTCGATCCTTTGAGATTGCAACCTTACCTAGCCCAATACCTTGCTTTTGCCTTTGTCAGTATAGGTGATATGCTTCAGATGTGATGGAGATAAAGCAGAGTCCATCAATAAGCTCCTGTCACCAGTCATGTGATTTGTACATCCACTATCGAGGACCCACTCAGTGGCTTTGGGTTGATCATCCTGCAGATGAATTAGTGCAACTTACGAACTCATATACTTCATCAGTGAAGAATATGATATCAATTTCATCAAGCAATAGAACAGATAAAGTAGTATGAAGATGTGAGAAATGAAAATCCATTTCTTCATGATTAGCTTGCGTCCTTTCAAGCATATTCAGGTCTCCAGAAAATACTTCAGACGATTAAGTTCATCTGGAGACCTGACCCTTCATAAGAGATTAGTTCTTGTTCTTCACCACCCACATCTGAAGGGGTGGCAAAGAGTTCATCATTCTGCGAGCTCCATAAGAGAAAGGTGGCATAGATGCCAATCCACTTCGTTTCACATAAGAGGGATTAGGGTAAGCATAAGAGTAAGCAGAGAAATTCTTTGAGGATTTATGAACATAATGATTTGAAGAATAATGCACATATCTATAATCCCCAGATCTTCCCTGCAAAACAGACGGGTTAGCATGATGATGCTCATATGAGGACTTTGATCCTTTTGAGGAATTTGGTCCATATGAAGAATTTGGTCCATATGAAGAATTTGATCTGGGGTTCCTATTCTTCACAGGTGGTGTCATGATGACATTCGCCTGAAGATTTTCAAGGCACCTTTTGGGAACCCAGATTTTCTTCATAGGAGGACCGTTCCTGCAGTTAGTGCCAACATATCTAGCAAATACTTCACCATTCTGATTTTTGAACAGTTTATAATTGGAGTCAAATGACTCATCAGAAGAATATGAAGATTCACATGTAAAGCCAGATAAAGTAGATGGATCCACTGAAGGTCCCTTTGCAGCAACCCATGAGGTTTTGGGATACTGCTCAGGTTTCCAGTATGTCCCATCAGCATTGAGTTTCCTCTCAAAGGCAATACCCTCTTTCCTAGGGTTCCTGTTGAGGATCTTCTTTTTAAGCATGTCACAAAGAGCCTGATGCCCTTTGAGGCTTTTGTACATGCCTGTCATATACAATTCCTTCAGCCTTGCATCATCAGTGATACTAGCAATGTCCTGAAATGAGGAATTAGTGATAGCAGAGGCAGATGAAGAATTTGCAGCAATGGGAGTATTTGAGCATTCAGGTGAAGAATTAGTAGTTTCACGTTCAATGCACTTCAAACATGGAGGGACAAATTCATCCTGAGTAGCGCTGATCTATTGAGCAAGTAATGAATCACGCTCCTTCTGAAGATCTTCATAACTCACTCTTAACTGCTCAAGATCTTGCTTTCTTTGAAGAAATTCATAAGAAAGCTTATCATGATCAGATAGGAGAGTGTTATGATGACCTTGAAGATTGTCAAACTTGGACTGAAGTCTCCGAAGATTTTCAGTCAAAATTTTAGTGCGATCCATTTCCTCGCCCAACATATCATCGCTTTTATCTAGCATGTTTTGAACCTTTTCCAGAGCCTTTTGCAGTTTCGCAGCAATCTTAGCAAGTTTAGAATAGCTGGGTTTGAGGTTTTCATCAAATTCATCCTCACTAGATTCAGAGGAGGAATATTTGAGTACCTTCAAACCTTTTGCCATGAAGCAATAGGTGGGAGCGTAGTCCTCATCGCCGTCATCAGTAGTGTCGGGGAGGTCCTTTTCTCCAGAGTTGAAGATGAACTTGCTGATGAACGCGGTAGCGAGGGCTAGGCTCGCCACACCAGAGTCTGACTCCTCAGATTCCTCCTCTTCCTCATTTTCCTCAGATTCAGCCTCAGAGTCCATTTCCTTACCGATGAATGCCCGAGCCTTCTTGGAGTTGCTCTTATTGTGATATGAGGACCTTGAAGATTTTGATGACAAGGACTTTGAAGATTTCTTCTTCTTCTTTGAATCATCTGAACTGTAATCCTTGTACTTCTTCTTCTTTGATTCCTTTTCCCACTGAGGACAATCTTGAATGTAGTGTCCGGGTTTCTTGCATTTGTGACAGAGTCTCTTCTTGTAATCATGGGACGAGGAATCTGATCTCAAGTCACCACTTCTTGAGGATTTACCAAAGCGACCACGTCTTGAGAACTTCTGAAATTTCCTCACGAGCATTGCTAGCTCCTGGCTTAGTTCTTCAGGGTCACCAAGGCTGCTGCCAGAATCTTCACCTTCAGATTCAGACACTACCTTGGCCTTCAGAGCCCATGATCTACCATAACTTGGTCCATAGAGATCTCTCTTCTCAGCAAGCTGGAACTCATGAGTGTTTAGTCTCTCGAGGATATCAGCGGGATCAAGTGACTTTTAGTCTCCACGTTCTTGTATCATCAATGCCAAGGTATGAAATGAGGAATCAAGCGATCTCAGCAATTTCTTCACCACCTCATGGTCGGTGATATCAGTGGCACCAAGTGCTTGAAGCTCATTTGAGATGTCAGTGAGGTGATCGAAGGTTTGCTGAACATTTTCATTGTCGAGTCTTTTGAAGCGGTTGAAGAGATTGCAAAGAACGTCAACTCGAGAGCTACGCTGTGTTGAGACTCCCTCATTGACCTTGGACAGCCTATCTCAGATAAGCTTTGCTGTCCCCAAAGCACTCACTCTGCCATACTTCCCTTTGCTCAGATGGCCACATATGATGTTCTTCGCTTGAGAGTCGAGTTTCTTGAATCTCTTCACATCAGCAGCGTTGATGGTAGGAGTGACAAAGGGAACGCCATTTTCCACAATGTACCAGAGATCATTGTCAATTGCCTCAAGATGCATGCGCATCTTATTCTTCCAGTAGGGGTAGTCCGTCCCATCGAAGGTAGGACACCCAGCAGAAACCTTGATCATACCTGCGGTCGACATAACTAAAACTCCAGGCGATTAAACCAATTTCACACAGAACAAGGGAGTACCTTGCTCTGATACCAATTGAAAGTGCATTAAGTCGACTAGAGGGGGGTGAATAGGTGATTTTTATGAAATCTTCACCGAGGAATTTCAGGGTGATGAAATTCCTAAGAGAAGAACTACCTGCAGCGGAATAAGTACTCAGAACTAAACATAACAGAGCATGAGCATGGTCTTCATGATGAAATGAAAACAAGCACAGAGTACAGAAAGCGTAAACATGGGATAAACAGAATGAAGACAAACATACTGAAGAAATTTGAGCTGAGGAAATTGAGAAAGTCTTCAGTCAGAGTCTTGAAACAGATATGGACAAGCACACAACACAGAAATGAGGAAATGGATGGGTTTAGGAAATGGAACCAGTTAGCTTGGTGAAGACAATGATTTGGTAGACCACTTCCAACTGCTGTGACAGTTGTACGTCTGGTTAGGGCGGCTAGGTATTTAAACCTGAGGACACACAGTCCCGGACACCCAGTCCTGAACACCCAGCTTAGGACACTTAGTCATCACTATATTCCCCTTGAGCTAAGGTCACACAGACCTTCCCAATCACTCATGGTAAGTCTTCAGGTGACTTCCAAACCTTCACAGACTCGGTCACTTGGCGATCCACAATTTCCTCTGGGATGCTCTAGACCATGAAGCCTAACCATCTGGAAGATGCACGGTCTTCAAAGGTAACAAGCGTCGGATCCACGCAGGATCAATCTCTTCAGTCCTCGGAGGACGGGATGCTCTCAAATGACAAG
Source organism: Triticum urartu (assembly GCF_003073215.2). Classification (NCBI taxonomy): domain Eukaryota; kingdom Viridiplantae; phylum Streptophyta; class Magnoliopsida; order Poales; family Poaceae; genus Triticum; species Triticum urartu. The sequence continues at coordinate 408,817,932 of NC_053028.1, forward strand.
TGTCAGTTTCTCTTGGAGCAGCCAACCAACTAGTGGTTGTAGGGGGCGGCTATTTATAGCCTAGGGAGCAGCCCGACATGATAAGACATAAATGCCCTTCAATGATATGACTGTTAGGTGGGTAGATATTTTGGGACAGCTGGCGTATAGCACAGCAACGGTCGGAATTTTGAGTATCAAATTCCTCAAGGCTATCATGTTCCTCACCGTGTAGGCAATCCGCACTAGCGTATTCCTAACTCCTCAGTCAGAACAAATTCCTCAGAGACCAAAAGAACTTCGTCTCTGTCACTGAACAAATTGACTGAGCTGTATGAGATTTCCAATGGCTTCACTCGAAGGGATTGGTAGGTGTAGGATTTGAGTTGAGCATCACTTGGAAATTTTTCCTTAGTATTACATCGACCCCCTTTAACAGTACGGTGTTTCCTATGACTTAAGAAAGAGAAAATGAAACTACGAAAACAAGAGTCTTCATGCTTCATGTTCCTTGAATGAATACTAGGTCTTCAGGATCACACCAATTTCTTCACTTTCAAAGTCTTCAGAAGGTCTTTAGAAATCCAAAGTCTTCAGTCGAAGAACTTCATTTTTAGGGGTCGACTTTCTCTATAAATATCAAACTCCTCATAGACTTATAGACCTGTGTACACTCACAAACGCATCAGTCCCTTAACCTATAAGTCTTCAATACACCAAAATCACTAAGGGGCACTAGATGCACTTACAATTTCGTCGACTCCCCTGGGGTTCTGAAAATATTGGGGTATTTATAGAGCAAATAGGCGGTCTGGGGGGCACCCGAGGTGGGCACAACCCACCAGGGCGCGCCTGGGCCTCCTGGCGCACCCTGGTGGGTTGTGCCTCCATCGAGGCACCCCTAGGCGCAGCTATGGCCCGTTGTGTTCCTTTTGGCCCATACAGATTCTCCGTAAAGTTTCGTGGCATTTGGACTCCGTCTGATATTGATTTTCTATGATGTAAAAAACATGGAAAAAATAGCAACTGGCACTTGGCACTATGTCAATAGGTTAGTATCAAAAAATGATATAAAATGACTATAAAATGATTATAAAACATCCAAGATTGATAATATAACAACATGGAACAATCAAAACTTATAGATACGTTAGAGACGTATCAGTAATAGTAACGGTAACGGTGATAGCAGTAATTTTATAGCAAGTGCAACAGTAATGATAACAGTAGTAACTTAGCAAGAATAATATAAGATAAATTCATAGGCATTGGATCGGTGACTTGTTGGATGATATTCATCATGTGACAGTCAAAACCTAGGGCGATACGGCACTAGCTCCAGTTCATAAATATAATGTAGGCATGTATTCCGTAAATAGTCATACGTGCTTATGGAAAGAACTTGCATGACATCTTTTGTCCTACCCTCCCGTGGCAGCGGGGTCCAATTGGAAACTAAGGGATATTAAGGCCTCCTTTTAATAGAGAACCGGAACAAAGCATTAACACACGGTGAATACATGAACTCCTCAAACTACAGCTATCACCGGGAGTGGTCCCGACTATTGTCACTCCGGGGTTGCCGGATCATAACATGTAGTAGGTGACTATAACTTGCAAGATCGGATCTAGAACATGGATATAATGGTGATAACATAAACGGTTCAGATCTGAAATCATGGCACCCGGGCCAAAAGTGACAAGCATTAAGCATGGCAAAGTCATAGCAACATCAATCTCAAAACATAGTGGATACTAGGGATCAAGCCCTAACAAAACTAACTAGATTACATGATGAATCTCATCCAACTCCTCACCTCCTCACCGGCCAGCGAGCCTATGAAGGAATTACTCACTCCCGGTGGAGAGCATCATGGAATTGGCGATGGAGAAGGGTTGGTGATGACGAAGAACAAAGATCCCCCTCTCTGGAGCCCCAAACGGACTCCAAATCTGGCCTCCTGGTGAAGAACAGGAGGTGACGGCGGCTCCGTCTCGTGGATCACGATAATTCTTTCTCCCTGATTTTTTCTCCAAATATGTGATTTTATAGTATAAGGGTTCAGGTCTGCGGGTCCACCAGGTGGGGACAACCCACCTGGGCATGCCAGGAGGGGGCGCACCCTGGTGGGTCGTGCCCACCTAGGCGCCCCCTCCGTGGATCTTGGCTCCAGAAATTCTCTTTATTTATATAAAAATTCCTCGCAAAGTTTCGTTCCATTCCGAGAACTGTTATTTCTGCACAAAAACAACACCATGGTAGTTTTGCTGAAAACAGTGTCAGTCCGGGGTTAGTTTCATTCAAATCATGCAAATAAGAGTCCAAAACAAGAGGAAAGTGTTAGGAAAAGTAGATAGTTGGAGACGTATCAACTCCCCCAAGCTTAAACCTTTGCTTGTCCTCAAGCAATTCAGTTGTTAAACTGAAAGTGAAAAAGGAAAAAATTTACGAACTCTTTTGCTCTTGTTTGCATAAATAAGCTTAAACAACACCCAGGTTTTCAGCCAACATTATAACTAACCATGCCGACAATAACTCTTAAAATTATATTAACTCATATCAATGACATAATCAGCTAGCTAGCAAATCTCAAACGGCAACACGTTGTCAAAAAAACCATGATACAATATGACAATAATGGTATCTCGCTAGCCCTTTTTGAGACCGCAAAACATAAATGCACAGCACCTCCAAAGTTCAAGCAGCGACTAAACATTGTAATTCATGGTAGAAAATATCCAGTCATGATGCACCCAACATTAGCTACACACAATGCATAAGCATGACAGCAGTGCTCTAAGGTTCTGGCTCTTATTTTAGAAGGTGATGACACAACATAAAAGTAAATAGATAGTCCCTTCGCAGAGGGAAGCAACGTTTTGTAGAGGTGCCAGAGCTCAAGTTTTAAAACTGAGGTAAATGATATTTTGAGACATGCACCCTTCTTATTTACTTCACGACCATTAGTTATCAATATTTTCCATGCTAAGCACGCTAGTGGCGGTTCCCAAGCGATAAAAGTAAAGGTTTTGACTCCATTGGGAGTTTTTGTTTGATTATTTGTAAGCTTTTTCTGTTTGCAGTTTGGGACTGGGCGTTCCTATTACCACCCTTTTCTCGTGCGATGGCGAATGAATAAACACTCGACCTGAGAATAACCCGCTTAGCATGGAAGATACCGACCACCTCCTGTCATTCCATGAATGATCCAGGCACACAAAAAGGATATTTATTAGAAGTTTTCAGAGGTGGCACATGCAAATTTACTTAGGACGGCAGGGTAATACCGCATGAACATGCAAAGTAATGTATTATGATTAGATTGGGTTCAAGGTTTTTGATGTACAAGCATAATTCCCACTTAGTACAGGCAAAGGCTAGCAATTAGATTGAGAAGCGGCCAGCTAGAGAGCAACAACGATCATGAACATGCATTATGCATAAGTAACATTGGACACTAGCATGAGTAGGATATGAACACCATGAACATAAATATCATAGAGGCTATGTTGGTTTTGATTCAACTACATGCATGAACATGTGCCAAGTCAATCCACTCGAACATTCAGAGGAGGATATCATATCATCATACTACATCACAATCATTTTAACGTAATGTTGATATCCAAGATAACTCATTATCTACTCCTACTACTTATGCATGTGGTTTTCTTTAATGAAAATCGGAGGGGGTGAGAAGCCCTCTCTTTCTTAAAAAAAGCTACTTATGCATGGCATGAGAAACTATAATCTCTAATTGTCATTGTAAACATGTTTAATCATAATGGGTTGAATCATGGATACTAGTTTAAACATATTTACACAAACAGAACAAGTCGAGTTCATACCCTTTTCTCTCTGCCATGGCCAGTTCATCGAATATCGTCATTATTGCCTTTCACTTGCACGACCGAACGATGTGAACATAATAATAGTGCAAGAGTGTCGTGGACTAAGCTGGAATCTGCAAACATTTTATTCAACGGGAGAAGACAAGGTAAAATGGGCTCTTTATTAGATCAACAATTATTCAAATGAGAGCCACTCAACATTTTCATCGTGGTCTTCTCCTCGGTAAGACTCGAATAAAAAGAAAAGAAATTCAGAGAAACACACTGAAATATTTTTGAAGTTTTTGGTTTTCTTGATCAAGCAAACAAAAAAGGAAAGCAAAAACGAGAAAAATAATTTACACGAGAAAGCTCTCAACAAGAAAAAGAAAAACAAGGAAATATGTTTGGGTTTTCTTTTTAGTGCTATAGCTAAGCATGCATGAAAAGTAAATTAACTACAACTAATTTTTTTGGTTTTCCTAAGGTTCTTCAAACACACAAGAAGAAAGCAAGAAAATAAAATTAAGCATGGATGATACAATGAAAAAGTGTAAACACCGACAACTCGAATGAGATGTGTGAACATGAATGTAATGTCGGTGAGAAACACGTACTCCCCCAAGCTTGAGTATTCTATAGTCTCACCTAAATAGCTTGGCGTAATCATGGTCATAGCTGTTTCCTGTGTGAAATTGTTATCCGCTCACAATTCCACACAACATACGAGCCGGAAGCATAAAGTGTAAAGCCTGGCTCTCAAGGACGAAGTATCCTCCCTTGCTGTGATAATCAAAAAGAGCAGGCGCAGGAAAATATGTGTGCGCAATATATATTTTGTTAAACAACAAGTTATAGGTGAAATTTTGAATATTTCCTTTAAGGATCTTATGATTTTTATAGCATCAAAATCTAAATACTGTGTGGGTAGGATAGGATCAAAGGGCAAAGGTGAAACACCTAAGCTCTCTTGCTAAACGTGTGGCATAAATTCCACCATAGAAATAGCCATTGTTAGCATTGTGTTGTAACCTGCATGCAACAATCGCCCCAATATTATAACTTCTATCACCAGTGAGAGCAGTGCGTATGAGGCTCAAGTCTGGAGCACAAAGTGTACTACAATCTTGTTTGCCTATAATTTTTCTTAAAAAATAGGTGACAAAAATTTATCAAAAAAACTTTACAAGATTGGTAGCAACTACTCATAGGGATACATAGAGGCCATAGCAAGCATTCAAACTACTTAGAACTCTAAGAATTCAACATGCAAGCTCATCTATAGCAGCACCAAGAGTAGCTAATTATTCAAAATATAAACAACTAAAAAAAACTATTGGACAAACGGTGGAGTCACATACCAAGCAACAATTCCCCGAAACAGTTTCGAAAATGGAGCTTCGAGCAAAGAGATCGAAATCCGCGGGTTTGAGAGTAAGGACACGGGAGAGAGAGCTATGGGGAATTTTTTCTAGAGGTAAGTGATGATGTGGTGTGAAGGGATAAGTGAGGGGGACCATAACCCACCAGGGCGCGCCTGGGGGTCCTGGCGCACCCAGGTGGGTTGTGCACACCTGGTGCACCTCCCTCTAATGTTATTTGCATCAAAAATTCTTAAATGATCAGAAAAAAGTCATATTAAATTTTCAGGGCATTCTGAGAACTTTATTTTTGGGTCATTTTTTATTGCACGGGAAATTCAGAAAACAGACAAAACATGGCATTTTATTTTATTTAACTCATAAAAATAGAAAACAAAAGGCAGGGACAGAAGGTAGTGCTTACTAAATTCATACCTCTCAAAAATGATCCATTAGTAAGGTTGATCAGGTCTTATTAACAACCATTTTCGATTAGCATGAAACCGAAGAACTTTCGTAAATCACTAAGTTACCTCAACGGGGATATGAATGTCCCCAACAATAAGCATTTCATATTTCTTTTTGGCAGTAGGTTGAGGTATTTGAAAACTTCCAATAGTGATTGTCGGAGATTTTTCAATAACATTAATACCATTCACTTGGAATTGTTTCTTCGGAAAGTGCACCGTATGCTCATTACCATTGACATGAAATGTGACTTTGCTTTTATTGCAATCAATAACAGCCCCCTGCGGTATTCAAGAAGGGTCTACCAAGGATAATCGACATGTTGTCGTCCTCGGGCATCTCTAGTATAACAAAGTCAGTCAAAATAGTAACATTAGCAACAACAACGGGCACATCCTCACAAATACCAATAGGTATGGCAGTTGATTTGCTAGCCATTTGCAAAGATATTTCAGTAGGTGTGAGTTTATTCAAATCAAGTCTTTTATATAAAGAGAAAGGCATAACACCAACACCAGCTCCTAAATCACATAAAGCAGTTTTCACATAATTCTTTTTGATGGAGCAAGATATAGTTGGTATTCCTGAATCTCCAAGTTTTTTAGGTACTCCATCCTTAAAAGTATAATCATCAAGCATGGTGGAGATTTCAGCTTCCTGTATTTTTCTCTTATTAGTGATGATGTCTTTCATATACTTTGCATAAGGAAGCATTTTCAAGATATCATTCAAGTGAGTACGCAAAAAGACTGGCCTCGGCATTTCAGCAAAGCATTCAAATTCTTCATCATCTTTCTTTTTAGTTGACTTAGGTGGAAAGGGCATAGGTTTTTGAACCCATGGTTCTCTTTCTTTATCGTGTTTTCTAGCAACAAAGTCTCTTTTATCATATCTTGTATTCTTAGGTTGTGGGTTATCAAGATCAACTGGTGGTTCTATCTCAACATCATTGTCTGGTTCATTACTATTTAGTTGAGTATTTTCATGAACCCCATCATTATCTTTTTCATTATCAGAAGGTGGGTGTTCACTACCAGGTTGAGTTTCAGCATCAGAGATAGAAACTTCATTATCATTATCAGGAGGTTTTTCTACTTCAGGTTCACTAGAAGCATGCAAAGTCCTATTGTTTTTCTTTTTCTTCTTCTTTTTAGAAGGACAAGGTGCATTAGTGTTAGCTCTTTGAGAGTCTTGTTCAATTCTTTTTGGATGTCCCTCGGGATAAAGTGGTTCCTGAGTCATTTTACCTCCTCTAGTTGCAACTCTAACAGCAAAGTCATGTATATTATTATTCATTTCATCTAGCAACTCTCTTTGAGATTTAGCAACTTGTTCTAACATCATTTGAGATTCTAAATAACAAGTCACTCAAGCGAGCAATCATGTCAGAATTGTATTTCAATTGTTTCATAACATTTGCATTAAAGTGATCTTATTTTCTAATATAGTTTTCACACTCATAAAGGCATTGGCTAGGGTGCATATTGTGAGGATTGTCATTATCATTGAATTTCATAAAAGAATTTACCTCTACCACCTTAGGAGGTGGTGGTGTACTGAGCCCATGTATTTCTTCGATAGGAGGTAAATTTTTAACATCCTCGGCTTTAATACCATTTTCCTTCATGGATTTCTTTGCCTCTTGCATATCTTCAGGACTGAGATATAATATACCCCTCTTCTTCGGAGTGGGTTTAGCGGTGGTTCAGGAAGAGTCCAATCATCATGATTTTTCAATATGTTATTCAATAATTCTTCAGCTTGCCCAACAGTTCGTTCCCTGAAAACACAACCAGCACAACTATCTAGGAAATCCCTAGAAGCATCGGTTAGTCCATTATAGAAGATATCAAGTATTTCATTTTCCTTAATAGGGTGATCAGGCAAAGCATTAAGTAACTGGCAAAGCCTCCCCTAAGCTTGTGGGAGACTCTCTTCTTTAATTTGCACGAAGTTAAATATTTTCTATAAAGCAGCTTGTTTCTTATGAGCAGGGAAATATTTTTCAGAGAAGTGATAAACCATATCCCGGGGACTACGCACACAACCAGGAGCAAGAGTACTGTACCAAGCTTTAGCATCACCCTTTAATGAGAACAGAAATAATTTAAGAATAAAGTAATAACGAATCTTCTCATCATGAGTAAAAAGGGTGGCTATGTCATTCAACTTAGTAAGATGTGCCACAACAGTTTCAGTTTCACAACCATGGAAATGATCAGATTCAACCAAAGTAATTAACTCTGGGTCGACAGAGAATTCATAATCCTTATCGTCAATAAAGATAGGTGAAGTAGCAAACTTAAGATCATATTTCATTCTAGCATTCAGATATTTTTCTTTATACTTGCATAGTAATTTCTCTAAATCATCTCTATCCTTACAAGCAAGAACTCTAGTTGTCTCATCATTCATAACATAACCTTCCGGTACCTTATCCAATTCATATCTCAGAGGGCTAGTTCTAGCAAGTGTTTCAGGAGTTTCAGTTTCAAGCTCATCATCAGATTCAACAACATCATGTTGTCTTACTCTAGCAATTTGTTCATCAAGAAAATCACCAAGTGGCACATCATTATCATCAAGCAAGGTACTAGCATCATCATAAGCATTATCCATAGCAGAAGTAGCATCATCAATAACTTGCGACATATCAGAATTGATTGCATGTGGTGGTGTTGCAAGTTTACTTATAACAGAAGGTGAATCTAAAGCAGAACTGGATGGTAGTTCCTTACCTCCCCTCTTCTTAGAGGGATAAATCTTAGTCTTAGCATCCTTCATAGTGATAAATTGATAATAATCCCAAGTGACTCAACAAATATAGCTATGCTCCCCGGCAACGACGCCAGAAAAAGGTCTTCATAACCCACAAGTATAGGGGATTGCAACAGTTTTTGAGGGTAGAGTATTCAACCCAAATTTATAGATTCGACACAAGGGGAGCCAAAGAATATTTGAAGGTATTAGCAGCTGAGTTGTCAATTCAACCACACCTGGAGATTAATTATCTGCAGCAACATGATCAGTAGCAAAGTAATATGATAGTAGTGGTAACGGTAGCAAAAGGTAACAGTAGCAAAAGTAATGTTTTTAGTATTTTATAGTGATGATAGCAATAGCAACAGAAAAGTAAATAAGCGAAGAACAATATGTGGAAAGCTCGTAGGCAATGGATCAATGATGGAGAATTATGCCGGATGCGGTTCATCATGTAACAATCATAACCTAGGGTGACACAGAACTAGCTCTAGTTCATTGATATAATGTAGGCATGTATTCCGTAAATAGTCATACGTGCTTATGGAAAGAACTTGCATGACATCTTTTGTCCTACCCTCCCGTGGCAGCAGGGTCCAATTGGAAACTAAGGGATATTAAGGCCTCCTTTTAATAGAGAACCAGGACAAAGCATTAACACACGGTGAATACATGAACTCCTCAAACTACGGTCATCACCGGGAGTGGTCCCGACTATTGTCATTCCGGGGTTGCCGGATCATAACACGTAGTAGGTGACTATAACTTGCAAGATCGGATCTAGAACATGTGGATATAATGGTGATAAGCATTAAGCCCTAACAAAACTCATAGCACCCGGGCCCAAAGTGACAAGCATTAAGCATGGCAAACTCATAGCAACAACAATCTCAAAACATAGTGGATACTAGGGATCAAGCTCTAACAAAACTAACTAGATTACATGATGAATCTCATCCAACTCCTCACCGGCCAGGCAACCTACGAAGGAATTACTCACTCCCGGTGGGGAGCATCATGGAATTGGCGATGGAGAAGGGTTGGTGATGACGAAGAACGAAGATCCCCCTCTCCGGAGCCCCAAACGGACTCCAGATCTGGCCTCGCGATGAAGAACAGGAGGTGACGGCGACTTCATTTCGTGGATCGCGATAATTCTTTCTTCCTGATTTTTTCTTCAAATATGTGATTTTATAGTATCAGGATTGAGGTCTGCGGGGCCACCTGGGTGGGCACAACCCACCAGGGCTATCAGGGTTGAGGTCTGCGGGGCCACCAAGTGAGGACAACCCACCGGGCGCGCCCTGGTGGGTTGTGCACCCAGGTGCCCCCCCCCCTCCGATGGATCTTGGCTCCAGAAATTTTCTTTATTTATATTAAAATTCTTCGCAAAGTTTCGTTCCATTCCGAGAACTTTTATTTCTGCACAAAAACAACACCATGATAGTTCTGTTGAAAACAACGTCAGTCCGGGGTTAATTTCATTCAAATCATGCAAATTAGAGTCCAGAACAAGAGGAAAAGTGTTAGGAAAAGTAGATACGTTGGAGACGTATCAGCTCACTTTGTATTTTCTTCTCCGGGACAGCGACTTGCAACGTAAACTATGAGTGCCGACATCTTCTGGTCTACATCGACGACTTCCAAGGCCACTGCTTACACAACCTCCTTGATTTAAACAAGTTTGATATGCTGAGACGGAGGTGTAGCAAACTTTGCTCACATTGCCCACTGATAGATGCAAGAGGAAGAAGACATCGACATCCTCAAGTATCTCGATATATTTTCTAATTTGTATAAGTTTTTTTTAAGGATTTGTGCCTTTAGTCTTTTTTGCAAAAAGAAAGAAACTACTACTCCGTCCTATAATGTACTCTCTCCGTTCCGAATTACTTATCGTAGGTATGGATGTATCTAGATGTATTTTAGTTCTAAATACATCCATTTCTGCGACGAGTAATTTGGAACGGAGGGAGTAAGACGATAGTACACGACTACAACAAACATAATACGTGAAACTAAAAACCGACACCTAGTAAACTACACAATATATATGTATTTGTTTTAACTTACACTCACATTTTACCTTAGAGTTCGTGTTGTAATTATATTTTAATCTACAACTTCCCTTCTCTCTACTTTTATCTCTCATCCAACTCAACAAAAATATAAGAAATCTGGTAACGCCCGAACATCATGTACGAGCATATGGCAAATCTAACGCTTTCGATGATAAGTTTAGTGACGCGAGGATGACAATTTTAGTTGGCAAGTATAGTAACTTCGTGCTTCAATTTATTTTTGATAGAAATTGTTGTGTGTGTCAACTAACTTGTTATCTCTACATTACTGGAATTGCCATAAAAAAGTTCGATCTGCCGTATGCTCGTACCCGACGTCATGTATTTATCATTTTTGAAATATAATATCACTTTAATTCTTACCGCATGCTTACATCATCTTATTGTACAAGTCTCCTGACCTTGTTGCACGCGTCTCCTGATGCTAGCAGAGGGAAACGTGTATCATTCTCTCGACCCACACTACACCTTACTTTTCTCTTTCTCTCGAGGAAATTAGCATCTCTAGGTGCTTTGCTTGGGAGCAACAAAGCGCAGGAGTAGAGTACAAGTCACCGTTAATACTACTACCACTTGTTTAGTATAGTACCACCACCCAAATTAAATTACTACCAACATCTTACACAGACAGACACACGAAAGAGGGATGGTGGCGTCATCTCATCACCAACTGTAAAAGGTTAAAATGCCCATCTTTTGCTTCCAGCAGTGTTTGTACTTCGCTTTAAGTACAGGTCGCACTCAACCTGATTCCCAACCAAACCATGCGCTCTACTCATCCATCTTTGACCACTCAGTCAGCAGCATGCCAGTACATGCCAACAACGTTAGCACTTCTCAGCAACATTGCCCAAGCAACCATGGGAAAACACGCAACAACAAAGCTCGAGTCTCAGGAAATTTCAGGGAACGTCACACAGGCCACAGTTTTCAGTAGAGTCGCCCAGAAATATTAGGCGTTCCAAAGGGAGCCTGAAGAATCTCAAACAACCAAAGGACCTGATCTAACGACGTCAATCGAAATTTGCATCAACACCAGCAGCACAGCATGGCAATGCTTGGTTGTTGCTCTTTGATAATACCACATTGACATATGTAACATTGGATAATTTGCACTGCAAGTGTACCACAGGCAGAGTTAAGCAATGCCGATGTCAGTCCATACATGTTCCAGTTCCACAAATCAGATTAGAATTATCTCACGGCCGAGAAAAGAGAATAAACTATATCAATCAGCCGCCCCGTGCCTCCCTCCTGGTGGCATCATGGAGGATGTCGATGTCAACCCCATCCTGCGGAAGCAGGACGTAACGCACCACAGATCCCCTGATGAAGCAGTTCCGCACCGATAGCTGCCAACAGGAATTGTCAGATTAGCGTGTGCAAATGAGATCAATGTTAGTACTACTTTACTAGTTTCCATAGTAGCGACGAACAGATGCATCCGAGTGTTCTCCAGATATACTAATTGACCGGCCGAGCATGACAAGAGTGGCGTAACATACATGGTTTGGTGACCAAACACGGACATGAAAGATATCTGACATACAGGCAACTATCACGGCCAACAAAACATTATACTATATGATACTAGCTTTACTTCCCTTTGGGAATACCTATATGCACTCGTCCTTTATTAATTCACTATAAGCTACCTACTCCCTCTTGAAAGAGTGTACTTCCAACTTTGTTGAAAAGTCAAACTTCTTTATGTTTGACCGTATTTATACAATAATAGACTAACATTTATGCTATCAAATTAGTCGCATTAGATTCCCAGCAAAAAAAATAGTAGCGTTAGACTCATGATAAAATATATTTTCGTCATATAACCTATTTGGCTTCACAAGCATTGATATATTTTGCACAAACTCGGTCAAACTTTGAGATAGTTTGACCCTCCAACAAAGTTGGAAGTACACTCTTTCAAGGACGGAGGGAGTAGGGGTTAAAGCTCTCACAGTCAATTAAGGTGTACAATTTGAAATTTTGCCCCACGACTTTGACTTGGTCACTCGATGGGTCCCTTTGGTCACTACATGGGATTTACTTTTTGTCACTGCATGGGATGTCCGTTAGACTAGGCGTTTGGTCTAACCAAATCGATCAGTTCAGTTCTTCAATTAATAAAGAAATTTGGTTCCTTCGTGTATGTGATGACTGGTCGGTTACTCCACAAATGCAAAACCGATTGATTTTTGCACCTAGAACTTGGTTCAGCCCTCGGTCATGACTGAAGAGGACCGGTATTTTCTGGGAGGAACAAATCAGGAGTCAAATCTTAATAAGCAAGAAACGATGGAACATACGAGCAGAAATCAAGCACTGGCAATAATGGTAGGAGAAAGGAAATGCCAGAAATCGTTGTTGGCGAGCCGCAGGCTATGAGAGTGCTATGAATGCTATCATCGACCATGAAGGAGCCATGGCCATCGCACGTGGAAGCCATGTGAACGACCGGACACTGTGCGTTAGGAGATCCAGGCACAACCTTCGGCCATGAAGGACAGAAGGAGCCATGGCCACAGCCGCGTACAAGTCATGGACGCTGGCGATTACTGGGACTATGCGAGGTAGGAGAACGGAGGTGGCCGTGCTACGGTTTAGAATGGAACGCATTACGATTGGGGGTTGCGTACGTTTGGGCAGATGTAAGGCTACGTAGGTGTAGTTGGTAGATGGGCTATTGCCTATTCGGCTTAGTTTGCTAGGCCTTGATGCAATATCTGAGTCCAATGAGCTAAGTTCGGTTTTGAACATTGCTAACCTTTTTCGACTTTGGCCTTGGTTTTCTCGATCCAGTTTTCGGTTCACGGTTTTTCTGCCCACCCCTACCGGACACTTGTTACACCTAGCCCAATATGATGTCCCGTGTCACTTAGTTGCCCTTTTCGGCGGTGTGTGTCTGCTGCACATGTGTTTGCTTAATTGGGGTCCTTAGGAGAGACGAGAAGGGTCACTTTGCTACTTGCGACCGAAAACTATGGCGTCGGTTCACTCGACTGTTGTGTCACTCTATCTTTCTATTCTAGCTTCCCTTCAAGTCCGTGCTCTTCCGCACCTATTGCATCAACGAGATTGGGCAAAGTGGACGTCGTCCGCTCCTCCGTGTTGAACCTCGACCTATTGCATCAATAAGATTAGGCGGAGTGTAGACGTCGTCCGCTCCTTCGTGCTGGACCTCGACTGTTTCAGCATGGCCTTCAAGCTCACCGGGTTCACCACCTTCTATTCACCGTTGACACTCTGAACCGGTGTAATGCCGCCACAACGGATAAATGATTTCTTGGCCTCGTGGGTGCTGATTTTGGTGGTATAGGTACAGATAGCTCAACTTGCCAAGGATGAAGGAGGGGAAGAAGGCCAAGTTCAATGTCGGCATCATGGAGCCCAAGGTTGGGTTCCACATCACCGAGGCCACCAGAATATGTTGCGAGTCCAGCGAGTATGTGTAGGAACTACTTCATGTCGTGTGACTGCATTTCGATTAGTTCATTAACCATCCTTGATTTTCCCTTTTGTTGTGATCCTTCTTTTAGTTTTGGTTTGGTTTGGGGATAGGCAATGAGGAGAGGTCATGTCATTCTGAATCCTGAGATTCAATGTTGATCACTCTAAAGCGCTTCCACGAGAGACAGATGGACTTTGAGTTATAGACGGAGAAGAGACTTTAGAGGATCAAGAGTGATTCCTCAATAAAACAAATGGGAATTTGAGGGAGGGCTGAACGCGAGGGTGTTTGGTCGATGGGTTTTGGGCGACGTGTTTCCATTTTGATTTGATGGATCTTTGGGGGTTATGGTTGTTGCGATGGTGCGCACGTGCTGTGTGTTCTTGCATTGGGGAGCATGGTGCGGTCTGTCACTTTATTAGGGGCGGTGTCTTAAGATTTTGTTGTTATTTCTTTGCGTTTGTTGGTTGGAGTCCTTCGGTTTCTTTGTTCTTGACTTCTTGTGTTGCCTAGGCCTTTGTTCTTGTGTGTGTGGCTGACCGTGTTCTACCAATACAAGGAACACTGAAGCAACCAGTGAGACGCTCGGAGGCAAGCGGTGCGGCATAGCACCCGCACGCTTCTAGTAACAAGCAATCTTCACTAATGGTTATCTACTCTAAATACCAATGAGAGCAGTTCAAAAGGGTATCCACTCTGAAATACCTCCACAGAATATCAGTAGTTCAACTTACCTGCCCAAAAGGACAACTACAGATATACAATACTAGATCAGTGCATTATATTCTATCCAAAATGGCATGCATCGCCCATTTGGTCGTATGGAGAAAAAAATATTCCAGACATTGTTTTAAAGGCGTCTGTAAGGCGACGACAGGGCACCCTCCGATGGCAAGACGTCGAGCCTGCCCTAGACAGCTTTGTAAAGCATTCACTTTAGACCATAGGGTATATGAATCATCTTCCTAGGCATGCAAGGTGGCGCCTTGGGCCATTCAGATGCCTTTGGCTGCTCCCATGCGAGGAAGAGTGAACCGAGCGGGAAACTTCCGCAGGAAAGATTGGGCCCACGCACAACTGCAAACAGGTACAAGGTGGAGGGTGGGAGAGAGGATCGAACCAATCGTCCAATCCACGCGAAAGGGATTCCTTTTCTCCTCTCTGACCTTTGGCAGCGGCTCCTTCCTCCATGGCTCCGATCTGTGCCTCTCCTCTCCGGGCTCAGCTCCCCCTCCTCCTCTGGAGCAACAGCAAGGTGTGACTCCCATTCTAGTCTCGCTTCTCACCTGCCCTTCTCTGCTTTTATTCCACCCCTCCAATACTCTGTTTCTCCCTGCAGTGTAGCTAGATGTGCTTGGCTGCTTGCCTGTTCCTTCTCCTCTGCATCCATTTCCTCCCAAATCTGCTTCTCCATCCACAAGGCAGCAGCCCCACCACCTCTTCTCTCCTTCCCCATGTTTGATCTGGTTGCTCTAGTGATTTGGCTCTTCTCTCTTTTTATTTCATGGCTGATTGGGCCTTCTCTCAGTGTTGCTGCAGTAGCCAGTTGTCCTCATGGATCCTGTGGCTGGTAATGCTTATGATCTATTCAACGATCCTAGGAGAAGAGCTACATCCGATGATCCAGCTTGGAAGTATGGGTTCTGGCCAGATTTAGAGAGGAAAGATTTACTCCAGTGTACATTGTGTGGCAAGATAGTCCATGCTGGAGTGAGAAGGCTGAAGCAGCACCTTTCTGGGGGTTATAGTGATGTGGATAAGTGTCCCGAGGCATCCATGGAGATTAGGATAGAGATGCGCAATTCCTTAAACACATATGTATGTACAGTTTATTATGTTAATGCTAGTTGTTAAATCTCCTAATTGTCTGCCATATATTGTATATGTATGTGTCTAAGGCGTCGCCTCGCCTTACAAACATTGATTCCAGCACAATGTTGGCTTTTAAACAACAAGGTTCACACAACAATTCAATTCCAACTGTTCAGATTGTTACATGTGTAACGTGTACTGGGATTAAGGGACCAACATTTCCTGTGCCGGTAGTAACAACACCTTCTATAACATGTTATAAACCAGGTGAAGCACTCATTACCAATCTAGTACAAAATTTGTTGCATGTATGCAGCTAGAATCTTAACCTTATGAAATTACCTGGCATTGTTATTTCAAGAAGCTTAACGTACCAAGATCAAACGAGTACTACCAGATTTTTTGGTACAGCATGAGCTAACCATGTCTGGTTAACACTAGAGGCCCTAGTTTAAAACTTAACCGAATCAACATATGAGGTATGTGAAACATAACACAGAGACCCACTAGAGACACTCGTTTAAGACTTTAACTGAATCAGCATATAGAATATACAGAATATAATCAGGTCGCACACGTTATGCCTTATTATTTCTACCATGTCTTTAGAGCTTTAGACTAAAATTGTATGTTTTTCAGGAAGCGTGGATAGCATCCATTTAGACAACACCCCTGAATTGAGCTCTAACTAATGATATTAAGGTAGACTGCTAGGAAGTCGAGATGACGCAGCGCAACCATCACTGGTATATAACTTACAATTAGATTGCTTGCTTAAACCTACTCTTTGGTCTTAACTTCCAAGATAAAACCTTAACCATTGCACCAAGAATCTGGAATCGCAAGTCTATGATCCCAACATATGAACCAACCACTACCCTGTGTTTCCTAAGTCAACGAACGCACCTTGCAGCCTATAACAAGAGTATGACACAAAAACAATCACCTAAGCAGCAAGATATTGGGTTAGTCTTCATCTAGGGAATCAAGCGATCCATACAGCGCTCTACTAAAACAGGCAGGCAGCTTATAGGCATTGACTAATTAAGCACTGGCATAAGCCGGATGAAGATGGTCATACC